>NC_058418.1:18375179-18523796 GCF_002201575.2 Neomonachus schauinslandi | reverse complement strand
ACAAACATAACAGGCCTCCCCCCTTGTCCCCCCCCCCCCGTCACCCCCCCCCCACATCCCCCCCCCCCCCCACGTCACCCCTCCCCCCCACGTCACCTGTGGCAGGGCTTTCCTGCCCCTGCCCAGGGCATCACACTTGGGGACTCACAGATGGCAGCGGCAGCCAGGCATTTCACGACAACCTCAGGGGGCTTGCAGCCTGAGTAGAAGGGCGCACAGACATACTCGGAGAAGCTGAGGCAGATGATGGCGAAGGATGTGGGCTTTATGACGAACAGGCTGGTCCAGGAAAAGAGGTAGGCAGGGATGGGCCCGAAGGCCTCCATCAGGTAAGGGTACTCGCCCCCTGACTTGGTGATCATCGTACCAAGCTCCGCAAAGCACAGGGCCCCTAGAACACAGAGAGGAAGGGGTCCCCGTGGCCCCCGGTGAGGCGCTGCCCTGGTCCGAGGGAGCCCCCTCCCCTCTGGGGCTGTGCCCACGGGGCCACCCCAACTCGTCAGACCCCTGAGCTCTGGCCACGGCTCATTTCAGTGCAGCCCGATCTACACCAGCGGCCCACGGGTGTTGAAAGGGACCCCAGCAATGGCCAGGCCAGGGCACAGAGGGGGCCCGCATAGCCCGTCCCCACCTACCACACCTACCACCGGGCGAGCTCGCCAGGGAGGGGCGTCTTAATTACCCAGCGTTGCGAGGACCCCACAGGCCGCCCATATGATGAGGCAGGGCCCCACGGCTTCCGTGTTGCTGAGCACAGACTTGGGGGAGATGAAGATCCCAGAGCCGATGATGGTGCCCACGATGATGCTGATGCCGCTGAGCAGGCCCACCTGGGGTGTGGGGAGGGGGAGGGGCGTTAGTGCAGCTCCGACAGACGTGCACAGCCCTGCCTCCCCGCTCCCCTCCCTCGGTGCGGCCCAGGCACCTCTGGCCAGCACTGCAGCAGTTAACACCCAGCTTAGCTCACGTCAAGTTCATTCATCCTCACCTCATGAGCTGGGTGTGCCCGTGTCACCCCCATGTTACAGAGGAGAACATGGAGGCACAGAAAGGTCACGTTACTGCCCAGGGTTGGACAGCCAGCTCAGGTTCCATGCTCCCGACCTCTACCCTGACTGCACTTGACAAAGTGACCCAGACGGTCCTAAAGGCTGGTTTAGCAAACAATGACATCAGGGCTCTGGTCTGGGCCAGGGGCCTCGCGGGGAGCAGAGGCGGGGGCAGGGGGAGAAACCAAGGCCTCCAGGGACAGGAACACTCCGAAGCCGTGAACTTTCTCTGATGCCATTTTGCAGGGTGTGAGCTTCCTACCAACAAGCCCCGACTCAGACACAAACCATAGAGTTCCATTCCTATGACATTTAGGAACAGACAAAACTAACCTACAGGGATGGAAACTCGGGACTGGGGGGGCCCGCCTGGGAAGGGGCAAGAGGGAATTTTCTAGAGTGATCAGTTTGTCAAAACTCATCAAACTGCACACTGAAGATCTGTACATAAATTATACATGAATTAAGAGAAAAAACTTTTTTAAGGGGAGACAATGTGTGACTCAGGTCCCTACTTACAGTGTCAGCCCTCAGCATCCACCAGGCCTCAGTTCTGAAGTCCGAGGTGAACATACCCACTCACCTATCTGGGCAGAGGCTGTGCTCAGGGTTAGAGCCCAGTGAACAAGGAAGACCCCAGCTGTGGCTTGGCAGCAAGGGTCACACGCAATTGGGGAGGGCCCAGGGAGCAGGGTCAGGGCCCATTCTGGCCTCAGGGCTGGCGTGCACTAGCAGGACAGTCTCGGCTTTTCTCCTCTAAGGGCCCATTTAGCTGACCAGCCTGGGAGCTCTCCCGAATCCTTCCTCCCACTGAGGTCTGCATTCACCCGGAAGCTGCCCGGCTTTAGGGATGAATTGAGGACATACCTGGGGTTAGCTCTGTGCTTTTCAGTGGGCAGCAACACCCATTAGCCAACTCCTAGGGAACCCAGATCCCAGGCCAACCCACAGTCAAGCCATGCCATCCCCCAAATCCCTCCTCTATCCCTTCTGCCACCAGGCAGGGGAGTTCTTGGAGGCTCTGCCCAAGGCTTAGCCCGCTTGTCAGGCCCTCAAAGCCAGCCTGATCTTGTTCTGGGGGGACTCTCCCTTCTCATCCTGTGAGCTTGAAGCTGACCCTCCACACCTATCCACCTGCAAGCTCCCCTTCCTTGCAGCCCCAGTGCCAGCCCTGAGTGACACGGGCCCCTCTGGGGTGCAGGCACCTCCAAGTCCAGCCACTACTACGTTCCATCTCAGGGATCATCCACAACACACCCATGTCACACTTGCTACCCCTGCTAGACACTAAAAAGGAACAAGTTTCCCATCACTGAAGGAATACGAGGCACATACAAGGGGCAGATACTTGGTGACGATGCTATGGGGTAGGGGGGGACTCCAACATCAGAAGGTCCTCTCTAACCATCCCTGAGGCCACGGGTCTGAGCAAACACCAGTCCCTCTGTGAGTCCCGCCCGGCTCACAGAAACACACATGCATTAACCTCGCAGGAAAATGCTGAATTCACTGGCCAGAAGAAAAGAGGTAAGTCCAAGGAATTGTTTGCTTTGAGATGTGCTTTACAAATGAGAGATCAGTGAGGTCTTCACTGGGACCGCGCTTAGCGTGCTTGACCTGGGAAGGGCCGGTGCCGAGGGACGGCCTTACCTCCTTCTGGAGACTTGTGGTCTTGGGTTCCTTACTCTGGATGCTCTGGATGGACCTCTCATCCTCTCTCCTGTTTCTCAGGCTTGTCTTCTCCATTTTCCCCTCCCACCAGTTCTAGGAGGCTGCAAGGAGAGCAGGGGCCTTGACTCAGCACATGCTGAGCGGACGAGACGCAGACCCAAGGCTCAGCCAGCACGATCCTGGCTCACTCTCCTGGATGACCCTCCCGGGCCCATGGGGCCGGGCTCCAAAAGCAGCTTCTTAGCTACTGTTTCCGGGAAGCACCCTTGTCAACCCCTTAGGGATGATCTGTTCATTCCTGGGGCTAACAACCCGCAGGACCACCACGGATGCTGCGGGGGGGGGGGGGGGAGGAAGGGGGCTCCTGTGCATTTTCCCAGCTGCCCCGCAGCCCCCGGGGGCCTGAGCTGTCAGCTCCTGCCCACCAGCAACGACACGCCCCAAAGTCATTCTACCTCCAACTCCTTTTTTTTCCAAAAGTAAAAAGAAGTATTTTTAAACATCCTGGAATATCCTTAGTGGAATCAAGTCCGACGAAGGAATGCTTTCCCCATGATCACTTCCCAAGATGAAGGTGCCTGGCGTGAGATGGACCCATAGCGGGGATGCTTCTGCACCAAGTGACACCAGGCATGCGATGCTAGGGAGAATCAGCTCCAGGCTCAGCTGGTTGGTGGTCATTTCCTGGACCCTTTCTCTAAATAAAGTCTTCCCCAGGCCCTAGCCGGGAGAGTGCGGAGCCTTCCCATCACCCTTCGGCCTTACCTGCTTCTTGCCCTCCTGGGGTCCGGGGAGCTGCCCAGGGCGGCTGCTGGAGGCGTCTGCGCGTCTGCACGGTCGCACCCAGGAATGGCCATGTCTTGTGCCCAGGAGTGAAGGAAGCCAGAAGGTACAGAGGTCAACAAAGGTAATTATTAAACTCTTTTTTTCTTTTCTTTTCTTCTTTTTTTTAAGCAATGAAGCTTGGATCCAGCGCACACAAAGGGGAGGGCCAGACAAGCTAATTTCTATGCAGAAATGTTTTTGTGCTGCTCATCATTGTTTTTTCCTTAACCAGATACCCCCCAATCGGCTACATCCTATTAGGGGAACTCCCTCCAAAAACTGGCATCAGAGGGGATAAACTTTGGAACCAGCTCTTTTATTGCCTTAATAGGTTAGATTTACAGCCCCTGGCAGGCGGCGCAAGGAGGAACCGCTGGTCAGGGCAGGTGCCTTCGTCCCTCCTGGCTCTGGCCAAGCCCGCAGGAGGGTGGGCAAGTCTTTCCGGCTCCCCTCAGGCAGTGACTGGGTTCCAGCACCACTGCCTGGGCAGAAGAGTTTGGCAACTCACCAACCCGGCCCTGAGGCCTCACCTGGGTGCCTGTGCCCAATGCACCTGCCGCTCCCGCCCCGGGGCAGTTCCCTTCGGCGGTATTGCTGTTCCTGTAGCCCAGTCTGCGCTCACCTGACTGTGGGGCAGAAAACAGGTTGCACACTCTCCCTTACCTGATGGGGAAACTGAGGCCCCAGAGATAATGAAGCATGTGAAGGCCACAGAGCTCTGGATGTGCTAGGAGGGGCTGGGGACAGACCCACCCACAGACCCCCCTCCCCACGAAGGCTGACTCAGGTGGCAGCTCTAATCCCTTGTCTCAGATAAGTTCTTTCTCTGGATGGAGAACCCCCCCCCCCCCCCCCCCCCCCCCCCCCCCGCCCCTCGCCAGGAGCATTGTACTGTTATCAAAACCACCCCTCCAGTTGTTTTGCATTGGGATAAATCTGACAGCATCTCAGATATCCAAAAGAGATCAAGGGTCACAGGAAAGAGCCGGGCAAGCCACGGGTGGTGGCACTGGGGGCACTGTGGGCGGGCGGGTTCCTCAGGCTTGTTTCTTAAAGCCACCTGAAGAACGTGGGGACCCTCAGTCTCAGAGTCGGTGCTCCCCTGCGCACCATGCCCAGCGCTTCCATGCAGGCTCATCCCCCCCTGAGCCGGAGGCCAGAGGCCCTGCAGGGTGGGACCTGCTGCCCCCAAACCTGCTCACAGGTTTGTTTGTGTCATTCCCTAAAGTCTTTGCTAATACAGCAGCACTCAAACTAGTTGCCGGTGCGTCTATATCTGCAAAACACTGCGGAATCCTCCCTGGGTCAAAGTTGCCTCCAAAGGGCTGATGGTCTAAAAGAAGTCACGTGAGGAGGGCAGGGTTGGGAGGTGGGTGGGAGGATGTTGCCTGGAGCCAGCCCTGTGACTGCAGGTGACTCAGCCTCTCCCCAGGCGTCCAGATCCAAATCTGTAAGTATCCTTAGGTGGGCCTAGCACCCGCACACGCCCCTCCTGCAATGGTAGGGATCACCGAAAGTTAGCCTTAAACTTCTGTGGATCCCCTGGTCTCCTGGGGCCTCTGCCAGGTGCTGAGTTTGGAACATCTGGGCATGTGGCTCCTTTGTTAAGGGTCAGAAATATACTTCAGTGAATTTGGGGTCCTTGGTGAGCTCTTCCTTTCATAAAGCTGTTGCTTCTTTTTTGTTTTGCCCTGGCAGAGTGAGTGTTCAACCAAATTAGCATAAGTCTTTTTCTGCCCTCAAGGAAAATAATCTGGATTTAACACCCCCACCCCCCACCCCAGCCGTGAATTCTCAGAGACCTTTGGCTCCTTAGGCATCCAGTTCTTCCACCACAGGGCTGAAGTTTCGCCCCACTGCAACCTAGGCCCTCTCAGAGCACACTTCCTGGGAAGTTGCAGGTTTTTTTTTTTTCTTTCATACAACTCTCTTACTTCTTAAGCTTCAGCTAAAGCTCTTGACCCTCACTTTCAAACTGTGCTTTTTCCCATTGCAAAGGTGCTTGCAGCATTATTTACGAACACCATCTGCATCTTACCGTCTCTATTCTCCACAGCCTCTTGCTCTCTTGTCCTCCTCTGCTTCACCTTCCTCCTCAGAGGAAGGGTCAAACCCTCACACAGATGCTGGACCTGCCTTTACCACTCAAACTTGATCCAGACGTGCCTTCAAGTTGTCGAACTTTCTTCAGTTCCTAAGGTCACGTGGTCTTATATTCCTTCCCGCTGCAGCTGGTAATGGTTCAGAGTCTTTGGGGGACCACAAAGACCATATAGCCAGGTGCTCACCAACTACCTGGATTTGGGGCAGAAGAACTTGTAAAGAGTCAGTGGAATGTGCAGAGTCTTTAAAATGTCAAGGATTTACAGTCTCGCCATAAAACAAGTAACACAGGAATTCACTCACTCCTTTAAACACTAACTCCCCGTTTGCTCCTTCGCCCCAGATCCTACTTTCTGTCTCTGAATTTGACTAAGTACATCACGTAAGTGGAGCCATGCAGTATTTGTCCTTATGGGCCTGAGATACGTTACCTGGTTAGACATACAGGAACTCCCGTGATGCAGCAAATCCAGCCCTAGGTATTTACCCAAAAAGAATGAAAACACGTCCACACAAAAACCTGTGTACAAATGTTCCCAGCCGCAGGCTGGAGCACAGCAGCGTGCCGGGGCTCAGGCTCTCCACGGAGACAGGATGGGGAGTGGGGGCGGTCCCGGAGTGGTTTCTCATTTAGATGTGGGACACTTGAGGGGTTTTTGCTGCTAATGGGAAGCCTGTGTCGAACAGAGAGGCCGCCCGGAGTGACCCAGACCTTACATCTAGGAATATCTAGGGGTGTGTGTGTCCTCCTGGAGGGAGGGAACCCCTGCCCTCTGAGCCCAGCTGCTTGAGGAATCAAGGAGGTGACAGTCCCCTCCCTGCTGAGGGGAGTGGACCTGTGCCACACAGCTCACAAGCCCTGGCTGCTGGGAACTGCTCCCTCCCCCCTCCCCCCCTACTCCTCGAGTTCACTCACTCACTCACTCCGGGGAGGCTTGCAGGCTCTGGCTAACCCCAGGGTCCAGTCTCCAATCTCTGGAATCCACGCATCTCTTTCCCTGCTTCCGCTCCTGCCCTGTTCTGCCCATTTCTGCTGGCTCCACTGTGCGAACCTGCGTGCGTCCTGGCCCCACGTGCAATGAGAAACATCTCCCCCAAGGAGCAGGCAGGGTCCCTGCAAGAACCTCGGGAGGGCCCCGCTCTGTGGGTGCCCCAACCCCAGGACAGAGAGGGGTGGGTGGAACAGGGACTGGGTCACAGGCTGCCCTCCACCATGGAGTGGGCAACCAGCCTGGCCTCTTTCTTCCCAGTGTCCCAAGGCTCCAAGGAAGCCCCAGAGGCCGGACTGAACGCAGAGCTGCCTTCCTGGCCCGGGCTATCGTGTCATCCAGGACTTGGTGAGGGGGAAGTGGCTGCATCTGAGCAGGGCAATACCAGGGGCAGGGGTTTCACTGGCTGTCCACTGCCCTCCGTGGCCTGTGTTATTCATGCCCTTGCCTGCTTCCCTCCTTGCCCCACTCGGGGTGTGGGGGTCGCTCAGCTTCTGGGGCACTTTCACTGGAGAGTGGCACACAGCAGACCGAGTGGGGCGGGTGGCCCTGTGTGTCCCCAGTGAAAGTGCCTTCGTGGTCCCCAAGCCTCTGGAAGCCTCCCTCCTCCCCATGTGTTCCCCCTCCTGCTTCCAGAGTCTGGAACCCCTCCACCCTCCCTCCTGGGACCATAGCCAAGGGGCTGTCCCAGCATCCACTCTGCTCTTTCATTTCCCCAGGGACAGACACCACCCTGAAGGGCTCCCTGCCCGAGTCCTCAGGCCACCCGCTTCTCCCAGCACTGTGTGGCCGCAATTTGCCCTCCATCTGCAGTCTTATTGTCCCATTTTCCCAAAACTTTACTGGAATTCTTTTACTATGCAAATTCCGACTCATTCTTTAAGGGCACATACCAAAAAGGTCACCTGATGTCTCCATTATGTTGTAAAAACAGTAAATGCCCAGGCACAGACTCCTGAGCCAGAGGAAAGGCCGCTCTGGTGCCTCCCGAGTCTGCGGGAGCTGCGTTTTCCTTCTGTGACTTTCTCTGGTGTTTCAACCACACACGTCTGTCCCCAGAGAACACACTGCCCGGCTTTGCATGGTTCTGAACATGACACAAGCGCATCACTGTGTTGGTACCACAGCCGGGGAAGGGCTCCTGTTGATGTGGGTGTTTCATTCCGCCAGGGGCCCCCCATCCCCTGCTTCAAGGGCATTTTCGGTGTTTCCGTGGGGGAGCTGTATGGACAGCATGCTCTGACCATGCTTGTACTGTTCCTCAAACTGGCTTGGTTGGCTTTGTCAGACACTCAATATTTTTGATGGGTTCAATGGCTGTCCTTGTGGTTTCCCTGTCTCCTCTTCATGTACTTATTTATGTTACTCCTTCAAAATGCCCGTGCGTGCCTCTCCCCATTTTCTCTTGGGCTGTCTTCTGCTTCCTTGCCTCCTTCATGCTTTCTGGACCAAAGGCTTCTGTCAGCTCCGTGTGGCTTGTCCTTCCACTCAGGTGAAGAGCTCTTCATTAATTGTATTGCTGTCAAATGCGTTACTTTCCTCTGTGGTTAGAGCTTTCTGGGTCTTCTTTAAGAAATCCTTCCGTGGGGGCGCCTGGGTGGCTCAGTCAGTCGAGTGTCGGGCTCTTGGTTTTGGCTCAGGTCATGATCTCAGGGTCTTAAGATGGAGCCCTGTGTTGGACTCCATGCTCAGCAGGGAGTCGGCCGGAGATTCTCTCTCTCCCTCTGCCCCTCCCCCTCGTTCTCTAAAATAAATAAATAAATATATAAAATCATAAAAAAAAATAAAAAAGAAAGAAAGCTTTCCCTGACCCAAAGTCATGACCTATCTAGAAGCTTAGTTTTGCCTTTCACATTTAGGTCCATACACAACTGTCCAAGAGAAGTATACTGTGAGTCATATACGTAGTTTAAATTTTTCTAGTGGCCACTTTTAAAAAGTAGAAACAAAAACAGGTAAAATTATCAATTTTCACAACAGATTTTATTTCACCCAACACATCCAAAATGCTATCTCAACATATAACCAGTATAAAAATTATTGGTGAGGGTGCCTGGGTGGCTCAGTTGGTTAAGCAACTGCCTTCAGCTCAGGTCGTGATCCCAGGGTCTTGGGATCGAGGCCCGCATCGGGCTCCCTGCTTGGCGGGAAGCCTGCTTCTCCCTCTCCCACTCCCCCTGCTTGTGTTCCCTCCCTCTGTGTCTCTCTCTGTCAAATAAATAAATAAAATCTTTGAAAAAAAAAATTATTGGTGAGATATTTCACATTCTTCTTTTCATAGTAAATTTTCAGAATCTGGGGTATGTTTTAGGTTTACGGCACATCCCAATTTGGGGGCGAGATTTTCATCAGAAGTCCTCGATCTATAGTTAGATTACCTTTTAAAGTGTATTCAGTTGAAAAGGTGTGTTCTCACCCCCTAGTGCTCCAGCACATACAGAAGATTTCCTGTCACTGCACAGAGACCCTGCTTGTTCTGGAAACCCACGGATCTGGGGGCTTGTCCTGCTTTCTTCTCTTTTGGCTCCCAAACCAATAGATCTATCACCTCGGTTCTGGAGGCTAGAAGTCCAAACTCCAGGTTTGGGCATGGGCCGTGCTCCCTCTGAAACCCGGGAGGGGGTCCTTCACGGCCTCTTCCTAGCTTCCGGGGTTGCAAGCACGCCCAGCTGTCGTCCTTGGCCTACAGCTACGTCTCTCCAACCCTGGTTGTTGTCACATGGCGTCCTCCCTGGGTGTCTCCGTCCTCACACAGTTGTCTTAAGGGCACCAGTCATATGGCATGAAACACCAACCCTACTCCAGTCTGACCTCATCTTCCCTAAGTGCATCTGCACCTACTGAGGCCTCGTCTTTCTTTACAGAATTTTCTTCTGGGGAAATCCAACTCCGCATCTAATGCCCACTGAAATGTTACCTCCTACCCACAGCCTTTCATGAACTTCTCTCCCCCGGACTCTCTTTCATGCTCCTCAGAGAAATGACATTTCTTATGTGGCTCCAAGTCCCTGGCTTGCCTTCCTGCAGCAGAGATCGGCCCTTCACAGAGTCCGGACGCACTTCCTTGTGAAGCGGCTTGGGATCGCACAGCCCAGCACGAACCATCACTTGGGAATTCAGAGATAAAGGAGCTAGCAAGGTACCTAGAGACTGATCAGGCGAGCTTTCCTGCAAGATAGCGGGGCAGGGCATTGGGAGATGGGAGGAAAAGAGAACGTTCTGGGCTGTTCCTGGGAAATACTATTTTTTGTTTTGAAGGATCAGAGCATGACTGTGCTTCCGTGCAATGAGGTTTTTGAATGTTCTGCACGGGGTTCACCCTGTAGCTCCCACAGCAGCCATGAAGGTGATGAGGCCATTGTTGCAGTCCTGTTTTCTTCCAAGCACCTAGCAGGCTCTGTAACTGTGTCTGCCTTTGTCACTGCTACTGTTCTCGACACTGTGCAGAGATAAGCACTCCGTGTATATTTGCTGACTAAATAAACTGCACTGAAAGAAACACAATTCAGGATTTCCTCCTCTCCTCAGAGTGGGAGGCCCCACGGATCTCCACAGAGAGAAGCTGCTGGGAAAGGGTGGCCTCTCCCCCTCTTCTCGGAGCCTGAGGGGCGGGAGCCACTTCCGACCCACCCCCGCCGACCCTCTGTGCAGATGACCGGAAAACTGAGGCAGCTCCTTGCCTGCTGTCCCCTCAAGCTCACAGCCACATCCCTGCTGGGCCCCAGCCTCTCTGCACCCAGGCCGGAATTGCCCCGGACTAATACCAAAGGCAGCAGGGCTCCTGGGGCCCGTTTTATAACTGTTCGCCTGATCGGGACCATTCTAGAGCCATATACAGATTCCCCAGGACCAAGCAGGAATGGCCCTGCTCCTGCTCCGATTGGCACCTGCAGGATAAAGCCCTACAGGCTCCTACAGGAGACCCTCAGAGCAGTCCGGGCTTTCCCGGGGCCAGTCTGGCCTCCCCGCCCACCCCAACCTCCAGCCCGAACGCCCCTCCTGCGGCTCCTGAGTTCTTGCCCTGGCCCACACAGCCCTCTCTGCCCTTCTCCAGCTCCTGAAACCCTGCCCATCTGGCAAGGCCCAGGGCATTCCAGTTCCCCCACGAAGCATCGAAGTTCAGTCCCTGGGCCCCTCAGCAGCCTTGTCTCTCGCCGCTTTGCCTGCCTGGCCCTCCTTCACACCCTGAACTCTGAGCCCACCTGCCACATGCAGACAGCAAACTAGCGGGAGGCTGGCAGAGCCCAAGTGCTGCACGGCCCCACCCCTGCCTGGCTGTGACGAGGTCCAGGGGTCACCAAACTTGCCAAGTATGTTTGTAACATGTAATAACTTAAGGCAGAAATGTACAAACGTTCACTTCTCCAGGGAACAAAAGGTGGGAAAAGCCAGGAATGACAAAAGTGGCTCTCTACGTATGTGACAAGAGCAGGGTTCCCACGACAAGCCACCCTCCAAGCAGACGGCTGGAAGGTGAGAGACTCACGGGGGCGCTGGGGCCTTGCAGCCTGTTTACACGCTGCCAGAGAGCTGCTGGGTTCCCTGGAAATAACATCGAAGCTGTTTGCTAGGTCACCTCCGAGGGAGATGACAGGGAGTTTGAAATCCCGGTGTGTTGCCCTACCTCCGGTCAAATGAAAATAAATTAGAATAGTTGAACCGTTGAACAAGTTGAATAAAATGTAAAACAACTGTGATCTTCTATCTCAACTCCCAACTAGGAATCAGAGCTCAGGTGTGTAACTTTCACACCCAACCAGGGCCCAGGGCTGGCCTGCACCCACACCGAGGCCGGGCTGCACTGGGAAGGGCCTGTAAAAGGCTGTGTTCCGGGATTCTGCCCTCCACACCACTCTCAGGGTCCCGTGCAGCCTGATGTCCCACGTTCTTCCAGCATGCCAGGGACAAGCAGCCCTGGGTGGCCGGCACTGGCACCAGGAAGTGCCAGGGGATGGTCCTGAGAGGCTGGGGTCACCTGCCTGAGGAGGTGGCAGAGAGGAGCAGAACCCCGGCCCCTGGCATCCTTCTCGGTGGTGGGACTGGGGCAGGGACCCCACCTTGATGCTAGGTGGCCCCAGAAAAGTTGCCTTTCCAGGAGGATAAAGAAGGGCAGGAAGACGGGGCAGAACAGAGTTTGTGTAACTAACTGGGGTGTGAGTGCTAGCACCTACCTTTTACCACATGCCAAAACGGCACCCAGAGCGAATGACAGGGTCAGCTCAGCACTGGATGTGTCCAGCTGACCTCACGCACCTACCCCGCCACGTGAGCGCTCTGTCCCACCGCCTGCTCCCTCCAGCACTCTCCCGGCTGCAGATCTAGATGCCCAGAGCCAGGCCAGCTCCTCGGGTCCCCTGGCACCCTGAGCAATGGGTCTCACAGGGCCTGGCTCTGTGGCGAGGCAGCCAGTAGGCAAAAATACAGCTCAGCACTGTATGAGTCAAATAAAGCAAAATGTAAAAAAAATGGATTAAATTTCTGCGACAATTTATTTCTACCTTGCCCTGATGAGGAGAAACGCTGCAGCGGGAAGTGGGAGTGGGCCCTTCCCCTGTGCCTCCCAGTCCCGGGGAAGGCAGAGCTCTGGGCCAGGGCCCCAGTCACGGCACGGGCTGTGGCGGGTGGCGGGTGGCGGGAGGCGGGAGGTGGCTTCATGTCGCAGTCGACGGAGCTGCGGCCGCCCAGCGCACCTCCCCAGGGCCCTCCCACACACCGGGCCTCTGCAGCGCGGCCTGCAGCAACTCTCGGATTCTTTGGTTTTCCTTGGAGGTAGACTGCCAAACAACCTCAAGCTCGCCTTCCATTTCTCTGAGAAATACATACAAAAAGGAAAAGTTTAAAATAGCACAATGAGAAAAATATTTCTTAAAGTAGCCAGAATTCAAAGGAAGGAATGCTTAATGTCAGAGAACAGATCCCATGGTGCTTGGGTTCTGAGGCAAAGGCTCCCAGGGTTGAATGAAATGCTGAGGTGACCTAGAAACAGAAAAAAATACTGAGTTTTGCCTTTTCCTTTATTTTGGACCTTTGTTCTCTAAAGAATTAACATGTATAAGAATAAAATACAGTCCCTGCAGTGGCTGACCTACATACAGCACAACGGCCCCGCTGTGAGTGCCCACACAGCACGAACCCTGCAAGCCTCTCCATGTCCCCTCTACCTGCCCCCGCTGTGACCTGGCCAACATCAGGCATCTCTCATAACACCCATCTGCGCAGCCAATGAGGGGCCCGGACATATGGAGTTAGTCTGGGGGTGAGGAGGGGACTGTGCGGAATGGGGCTTATAACCGAGGACGCAGAAAAGACTGGCCTAGATAGACCACATGCTGGGAGTGAGCACCCAGAGAGAACCAAGATGTACGAGTAAAGGAAAGGGTACCCAGGACTCTGTGACGGGTACCATGTGGAGTGCTGAGGAAACTGGGCCGACAAGGTATCCATGTCCTCACAGGGCCGTGGTCTGCTGGGGGAACAGACCAGGGTACCAGCTACCACCTTACAGGATGGTGGACCCCATGGGAGAGTGAGGGGGACAGAAAGACCAGCCTCAGCCTGGGGGGAAGAGCAGGCCTCATGCAGGAGGGCATGGTGGGGAGGCTGGCTCCTTCACAGACATGGCCAGGTGGTTATGGAAGATACTAGAAACTGGACTACCAAGTGGGCTGAGCACTGCTGTTTAAGGAGGAGGACAATGAGATTCAGGGAGGCCAGCGACATGCCCACTTGTCCAGTGTCACTTCTCTTGTGAACTGTTGCTTCCTTCCAAGCCCCCCTAATGCCCACTGGATGTTGGGTGCTATTTAATTAAACTGTATTTAAAAAAATCTCCAAATTTCTCTTTTCTGGCACAAAACACCTAGATGTTTGATAAATTACAGCAATCATGAGCTATGCATAGCCAAACTCAAAACAAGAATAGGAAATCTCTAAAGGCAGAAAGAAATAAAGACTAAACTGAAAGCACACAGGAAGGGAACAGAGTGTTGCTTATTGCTTTGAGGAGAAAAGTCCGTGCCAGAAACCCACATTTTTGTAGAATGGAGACTAGGTGTTGGGCCCATGCAAACTGGGTGGGACAGAAAACCCCAGGGCTCACTCATATCCACGTTTCTCCCCCTTCTTCCCAGAAACACTCTGAACTAACTGCGTGTTCCACAATTGGGCAGGTAAGTGGAGGCACATGAAGGGCCCTTAAAGAAAGCAAGGCTGGGTAGAAAACCTGCCGATCTTCAAAAGAAACCTGCTCTGAGAGGCTAAGTGTCTCCTAGGGGGCTGTAGCCACCAGCTTGTTCTCAAATGGATCTGGAGTTTGAATTTACATTGTTCCCTATGATTGGGCATCCCCAGCACCTGTGTGGAGTGAACAGCCATTTTAGAGACAATCAGGGGAAAAGCTCAATGGATGGGTTAAATAGTAAACTGGACACAACTGAAGAGAGAATTAGCAAACTGTAATATAGAGCAGAAGAAATCACTCTGAATGTAGTGCAGAAAAATACCGGATATTAAGGAGTTATACACTATAAATGTAATAATAGCATTTTTAAATATAATAATACATAATATATAACAAATGTAATAAAAGCATTTTTAAAAGACTTTTAAAAGTCTTTTTGTATGTTTTTAAAAAAACATTACTATAATGTATTTTTAAAATTAATAATGAAATTAAAGTGGCTCCAGGTTGGAAATATTCTCTTGCACCAAAGAGAAGCAAATGCAAATCTTCTCTGGAGAAAAACATCCTTAATCCAGAACCTCAGGATTCTACAGATTAAATCCAACCATATATGCGTTCATAGTTAAAAAGTTACTGTATGTAGAAAGAAACAAGCCACACAGAGCAAGAGTCAAAAAGAAAAACCAAAAAAACATTTAAACTCCCCCAAATTTCAGATATTGAAAAAATAACTACAAATGAAATGTTAAAAGAAATAAAAGATGTATTTAAAATAAACAAAGACCAAGAATTTATTTTAAAAACGACTGGGCAGATTTTCAAAAGAAACAAATAGAACTGAAAATGAAATACACTGTTGTTGATATGAAAAACTCAGTGGCTGGGTTAAACAGTACATTGAACAGAGCTGAAGACAGAATTAGTAAACAGGAATACTGAGCAGAAGAAATTACCCAGAATGTGGACCAGAAAAAAGATGGAAAATTTAAAAGGCACATGGAAAGTCTAACATACATTTAATCTGAGCTCCAGAAGGAGCTTAGAAAGAATAAGGGGAAATAATTTATTTTAAGAGATAATGGCTTATTTTAAGAGATGAGAATTTTCTAGACTAATGAAAGACACAAGATCACAGATATAGAGAATAACTTACACCAAGTAGATAAGTACAGTTAATCACACACCAATTAAATTGCAGAATACAAGAGACAGAGGAGATTTTTTTTTTTTTAAGATTTTATTTATTTATTTTAGAGAGACAGCACACAAGTGGAAGAGGGAGAGAGAATCTCAAGCAGACTCTTCACCGAGCACAGAGCCTGACGCAGGGCTCAGACTCATGACCCTGAGATCATGACCTGAGCTGAAATCAAGAGTGGGACACTTAACCAACTGAGCCACCCAGGCACCCCTGTGTCAGTTATTTTAAAAAATGACAAAAGGGGGGCGCCTGGGTGGCTCAGTCGTTAAGCGTCTGCCTTCGGCTCAGGTCATGATCCCAGGGTCCTGGGATCGAGTCCCACATCGGGCTCCCTGCTCGGCGGGAAGCCTGCTTCTCCCTCTGCCACTCCCCCCTCTCATGTGCTCTCTCTCATTCTCTCTCTCTCTCAAATAAATAAATAAAATCTTTAAAAAAAAAAAATGACAAAAGGCTTGTCAGAGACTTGTCTTTTGACTTGTCAAAACAGACTTCTCAAACAGAGAAGATAGTAGAATATGCTGAGAGAAGAAGACTGTCAAAGTAAAATACTGTAGCCAGCAAAAATTATCTTACAAGGATCAAGGAAAAATGCAGACATTTCCAGATAAACAGAAAGCTTACTCCCAACAGACTCTTACTAAAGAGACTTCTAAATAATATATTTTAGGAAGAAGGAAACTAATTTGAGAAATAAGGTCTGAGATGTAAGAGAGGATATGTTAAAAGATAAACTGAGGAAAAAAGAAAATTTTAAGAGTTTATTTGAGCAAAACTCGAATTGGGCAGCATCCCATCTAGCAGAGAGAAACGAGCTCCAAGGAGCTGTACAAAATGAAAAACTTTTATAGGCAGAAGGAAGCAGGAATAAGGAAGATATATTCAGCAAAAGTGGGTTGGTTATTGCAAAGTTACTTTCCCTTAGGGGATGGCAAAGGGTCTCCCAGGCATATGACCTACGTATCATTGACCACACAATTCTTGACTAACTAGTTTAAGATTCCCTTTCTGGAGGAGCCAAAACTGTAATTAAGTCAAGTCTTGGTTTGGTGATGTGGGGCTAGCATATGTGAGGCCCATTTTGGGCCTGTTGTCTTGTTTATAATAATCAGTAAGTAAAGAAATTGGTACCTGTGGGTAAATCAAAATAAAGAACTATATAGAAACTAGTAACATTTAATTTGGGGGGGCTAAAGATAATGATATGAAATAGATCTTTGTTCTTCACTTTTATCTACCTAACGACACTAGACGACATCATATAAACTGAGGGGGAAAATAATTAGATAAGAGCATTAGATCTTGCACTGGGGGGAAGAAATGTAGACATGTTGATTAAATTCAGATTTTTTTTTTTTTGTAGCCCAACGCAGGGCTTGAACTCACAACCCTGAGATCGAAACCTGAGCTGAAATCAAGAGTCGGTGGCCTAACCAACTGGGCTACCCAGGCGTCCCTAAATTTAGATTTTTTAATGTTAAATATTCATTGTAAAATTTTAAGGGTAACCACTGAAAGTGTAGAAATAGTATGCATAACTTTCAAACGATTTAAGGACAGATAGTGGAATAAGGGAGAAAGTGAAAAACAAAATGCCATTTTATTATTGTGATTCTAAACCTCCTATCTGGCAAGAAATTTGGTGTTAGCCCAACTTTTTACATAGTAGCTGTTTATGGTGGTAAGAACTTCTGTGACTACAGAAACCATGATAACCATGATAGATAAGACTTAATCCTGCCTTGCATTTAAGAAGCATCTGGCTGGGGAGCCTGGGTGGCTCAGTCAGTTAAGCAGCTGCCTTCGGCTCAAGTCATGATCCCAGGGTCCTGGGCATCGGGCTCCTTGCTCAGCGGGGAGCCTGCTTCTCTCTCTGCCTGCCACTCCCCCTGCTCATGCTCTGTGTCTGACAAATAAATAAATAAAATCTTAAAAAAAAAAAAAAAAAAAGGGGCGCCTGGGTGGCTCAGTCGTTAAGCGTCTGCCTTCGGCTCAGGTCATGATCTCAGGGTCCTGGGATCGAGCCCCGCATCGGGCTCCCTGCTCAGTGGGAAGCCTGCTTCTCCCTCTCCGACTGCCCCTGCTTGTGTTCTCTCTCTCGCTGTGTCTCTCTGTCAAATAAATAAATAAAATCTTTAAAAAAAAAAAAAAAAAAAGCATCTGGCTGATGGAAAACAGGTATCTGCATTGGGCATGACATCAAATATATGGATCCTTCTATAACCTGAAGAAATCCCGTAAGTGTATTACGATTCTTCTGCATGCATCAGTTTACATTCCAGTCTGTCAAAGCACAGCCATTATGAAAAGGCAGAGTTAAGTACGAAGGACCACCAAGTTCACCTTCATGGAGCATGCGACATCCCCAATGTTTTTGATACACTGGCAACACTTCCTCTAGCCTATATTTAAAGGGTAAAGTGTAACTGATTTAGTACTTACATGCATAGAAAACATAATGCACCCATCATCTTATGACTATGATCTTACAAGAAGGGGATGATCAGAGATTTTAAAATCCTCAGAAATGAAAAAAAGAAAAAGCAGAAATAAGACATTTAATCAAAAATAAAAAGTCTCCCAAGAAAATGGAATAAAACAAAAGCATCAACGAGAGGAGAAAAGAGGGAAGGACAATTAGAGGCCCGGGTTGATTTAAGATGTCCAATATTCAAACAATGGGAGTTCTACAGGGGGGATTAAGGGAAAGGAGGAGCACAGCATGGTGAGAATGTTAACACCACTGTTGTATACTTGCAAGTTGCTAAGGGAGCGGATCTTCAATGTTCCCACCCTAACGGCTGCACCGTCACCAGCACCACAACAAAATGGGAACTGGGTAAGATGAGAGAGGTGTTAACTACCCTTGTGGCGGCAACCATTTCGCGAGATATTCATGTATCAAATCATCACATTATACACCTTCAACTTACACAATCCTGTATGTCAACTGCTGGGGGAAAATTTTAAAAAGAAAACGAGCAAATAAGAATTAAGACCAATATTACATTCAGATAAAACTTAAATGTAAAAAATAAACAGAACGGGCCCAGAGGGTTTGGCTGGAAAATTCTAGCAAACATTCAAAATTAACATACTCTATGGGGCTGGGGTGGCCCTACCTTTTCTGCTGCAGTGCCTGGTCCAGGATATCCTGCTTGTCCTGCAGCACCCGATGGAGGTGCCTCATCTCTTGCTGGTACTGAGCTGTCTTGCTAGCGAAGTCTTCCTGCTGCTCTGTCAGGCGGTGGCTGATGTCATCCACTTTCAGTGCCGCCTGCTTCTTGTACCCCTGGGGGAGGAGGAGGCCCTGTGTGAGGGAGGGGATGCTGCCTGCGGCCCAGGGGATGGCTTCCCGGATGCGTACCCTCCCCATTTGGGCTATCAGAGCCCACTGAGATGATGAGTAAACCTTGCAGAAGTCTGATCTGGGAGGGCAAGTCTGGATCATAAAAGTCATAGAAAGTAAAAAAAAAGAATATCAAGTATAATAAAACCAAATTTCTAATTTGTATCATGCCTAGTTTTTTATATGCTACAAATAAAAACAGACCAACCTGGCAAGGTCTGTCACACTCTATTGGTAAACAGATGACAGAGATAAAAGCTTGATTCATTTATCTTCCTTCTACATTTTTACTGGATAGCATTTAAGGTATGACTTCCCTCTGAGCTTTTTTTTTTTTTTTTAAAGATTTTATTTATTTATTTGACAGATAGCAAGAGCAGGAACACAAGCAGGGGGAATGGGAGAGGAAGGAGCAGGCTTCCCGCTGAGCAGGGAGCCCGATGCGGGGCTCCATCCCAGGACCCTGGGATCATGACCTGAGCTGAAGGCAGACGCTTAACGACTGAGCCACCCAGGCGCCCCGCTCTGAGCATTTCTAAAACTAGTGTTATACAGATTCTAATTTCTACTTGACAGAGATGCAATTCTGTTTATTAGTCCAGAGTCCCTCATGGTTTGTCTCCCTCTCTGATTTCTCCCCGTTCAGTTTTCCCTCCCTTCCCCTGTGGTCCTCTGTGCTATTCCTTATGTTCCACATATGAATGAAACCATATGATAATTGTCTTTCTCTGCTTGACTTATTTCACTTAGCGTAATCCCCTCCAGTTCCATCCATGTCGATGAAAATGGTAGGTATTCATCCTTTCTAACAGCTGAGTAATATTCCACTGAATAAGAACCACATCTTCTTTATCCATTCATCTGTTGAAGGGCATCTCATCTCCTTCCATAGTTTGGTTATTACGGACATTGCTTCTATGAACACTGGGGTGCATGTACCCCTTCTTTTCACTACATCTGTATCTTTGGGGTAAAAACCTAGTAGTGCAATTGGGTCACAAGGTAGTTCTATTTTTAACGTCTTAAGGAACCTCCATACTGTTTTCCAGAGCGGCTGCACCACTTTGCATTCCCACCAACAGTGTGAGGGTTCCCCTTTCTCCACATCCTTAACAACATTTGCTGTTTCCTGTCTTGTTAATTTTAGCCATTCTAACTGGTGTATCAATTCCATTTAGAAACTGACAGTTTATACATTCCCTCTGACCCAAGAATTGGTTTACCTCATGGTTTTTACATTTCCAGGTAAAAGAATATTTCTTTTGCTTTCTGATTGTTTATTAATTTCTGGTTTTCATCTTTTTGGTCAACAAATGTGCCTTATTTCTACTCTAGGGGTTGATTATTTTTTGAGCCAATCTACAATCATTCGTTATATATATAAACACACACACACACACACACATATATATATATATATAAACACACATAAATAAACCTTATAGATTACCTTAAATCTTCTATAACCTTAGTTACTTTTGTTTAATTTCTTGATCTGTCTTGGACCAAGAGAAGATTAAAGTTTCTATTATTACCATGTTTCCATTTCCCTTTGTATATCCTATAGTTTATAGATTTGCTGTGTTTATTTAGTGCACAGATATTTGTAGCTACCATATACTATTGATTTCAGTCTTTAACATGAAGGCTCCTCCTTTTTTTTGTTTCATTTAGTGCTTTTGGCCTGAACTTTATCTCGGCACATGTAAAGATTGCAAATTTGCGGGCGCCTGGGTGGCTCAGTTGGTTAAGCGACTGCCTTCGGCTCAGGTCATGATCCTGGAGTCCCGGGATCGAGTCCCACATCAGGCTCCCTGCTCAGCGGGGAGTCTGCTTCTCCCTCTGACCCTCCCCCCCTCATGCTCTCTCTCTCTCATTCTCTCTCTCTCTCAAATAAATAAATAAAATATTAAAAAAAAAAAAAGAAGATTGCAAATTTGCTTTCTTTTTGTTTGCATAAATCTGATTATCTTTACTCATCCTTTTTCTCTTCAGCTTTCTAATGCACTTTGTTTCAGACTGTCTCTTGGCTCTATCATGGAATACCATTTGCTTCATTATCAATCTGTTTTCTTTTAATGGGTGAATTAAGTTCATTTATATTTGTTTGGTCTCAATTTTGTTACTTTGTTTTATCTTCATACATTTTTAAAGACTTAATGTAGTCCATTTTCTCTGTTCTTTTCACTGTTATAATTCTACTATTTAGGAATGGATCTCTCTTGATTCTTGTGGTGATTTTTATTCTCATGCCTTTATATTACATGTCCTTAGTCCTCTCATTTATCAAAAGTAACATGTTAGCTCACAACAACCTTTTCTGGCCCTACTTAAATATGTTTAAGCTCCTCCTACTTGATTTTTCAGCTTGAAATGATATCCTTGGAACTCTTAGTTATGACATAGGAAGCAATCAGCTAGTTTGTTCTACTTTCTACTTTCCTACCTTGTTGACCTATCAGTTTTTCCTTGGTTGTATTAATTCCACATTGTCAAAAAACATTTACATTTTATTCCATCAGCCTTATCCCTGCCTCACTGAAGTCTTAGTTCCCAATTAAATATATCCTTTGCTCACTACTTTTCTGAAATTTGCCCAATTGTTTCTTGATTGGCTGAACTCAGGTTGATTAATCTTCAGGTGAGATTTATGGAAAAACTGTGCCCAGAGTTTTTACATGGTCACAACTGTCTGAAGAGTAGCTTGGTTGGAGGGAGACATCCTTGGCTCACACTCTGTTTCATCGAATATTTATAGAAGTCATTGCACTGCTCTCTGGCATTCAGTATTGCTGTGGAGAAGTGTGATGCCAACATGGTTTTCTTTTTCCTATGTGTTGGCCTTTTGCCTGGGTGTCCAACGTTTTCTTTATCTTTTTTTTTTTTTTAAGATTTTATTTATTTATTTATTTGAGAGAGAGAGAGAGAAAGCTGGGGGGAGCAGAGGGAGAGGGACAAGCAGACTCTGCGCCGAGCGAGGAGCCTGATGCAGGGCTTGAGCCCATGACCCCAAGATCACAACCTGAGCTGAAACCAAGAGTTGGACACTCAACTGACTAAGCCACCCAGGCACCCCTATCTAGATATGGATTTCTTTTTCTTTACCTACCTAGTTAGATTATAACTAAGTGTACTTGAAGATTAAACTTACCAGATCCTCACTGACTTTAAAACTATCAGAAATAAAATTCCCAGAAAACTACTATGTCTGCTAGGAATCTCTGATGACATTTTAGAAGTCAACACAACTCCAAAAGCTATCTGGTTCAATTAAATCATTCCTACCACCTGAAGCCACAGGATCAGCTGCCCTGAGTTCTGGGTGGAGGACGAATGCAGCATTTTCAACTTTCCTTTTAGCAAAGCAACCCTTTCTTCAAATAGCATCATGCCTAAAAGCCCACATTTGGGAACAGGAGTGGAGCTGCTCTGCCCCACAGAAGGAATGAGTTCACTGGACCTGTGGTGGGAACAGCCCTCACTTCAAAGGCCACTGCCCACTATAAATGAGAACAGTGATGTGCTGGAGGGTATGCTAGTCTTCTCTGAATTTAGTTAGATGGTGGTGATCTTCCCTGGGGAAGGCCCAGAATCCAGAACAGGGACGTTGCATGTGGCAGACCCTACTGGAAACCAGAAAGCCCCTCAGGGAGCATCTCAGTCTGTACCACTTGAAAATTCATGATGAATAGGCTGTGTGGCTTCCAAAAACTTGATATTTGTGTTATTTAGGCAATATTCATGAAACACTGGGGGGAAAAAAGTCTATTCTTTGCATTAGGTTAATTGCTAATTCTTAGCAATTAGAAGTTAAATTTTATTTAACTTTTAAAAAATAAACAATTTAGGACTTATGTTCCCTAAAACAAAACAAAGGCATAACATATTTACATACATACATACATACACCTGCTTGCTGTTCACCCAGTACCACACTTATGTACACAGAGCCAGTCAATGTTTCCTTGGTCTTAGTTTGTTAATTTCCCAACATAGTAAATGTCATCGATCTATTTCTCCATGTGTCAGGCTCTTTTCATCATCATCCAGCAGAGGTCCTAGATCTTATTCCCCACGCTAGAGCTACATGCCCTCACAGACCTTCCCTTTCAAAACCCACAGGTTCCCTGCCTCCCACACAGGCCTCTAGCCCACCCGCACCCCTGCTCCTGCTCCAGAGAAGTCAGTCTGGCTGGTAAGGCGGTGGATGCCAGTAGTCAGAATACAGATGGCGGGGGGATGAGAGGTCAGGTGAGGGAGGTGGCCTAGGGGAGGAGAGTTGGTACCCTGACAATAGTTTCCTTGGGCAGAGAAACTGGAGGATGCAGTTAGGATTAAGCTAGAGAGGAGTGGGTCAACCCTGTTCCCTAACTGAACCAACAAATGTTGGGCTAACTTCAGGATAGAGCCTGGAGATTTTTCCATCGCAATTTTTTTTCTTTTAAACAGCTGCATGGTATCTTATTATGCAGCTAAGCCAGTTTATTTAATGAGTGGATTGGTGCTATAAGCAATACTGCTTTACCCTGTGGATGATTAGTGTGATACACACATGCAACATGAATCATTGTTTTAAACATGGAAGTCTGACCCCAGTGAGGCGCTGTTTCCATTTGAAAACGGCACCTCTGAGGCTAATGGCCACTTACCTTGATTTTTTCTTTTAACCTTCCCAAGCGAATATTGCCTTCTGTGATTTTGTTGAGAACTCCATGCTTCTCACTTTCTAAACATTTAGCCTAAGGAGAAAAGTGAAAAGAAAAATAATGGGATTTTGGTTTAACAGAAAAATTAAGATAATAATTCTTCTGCAAAGAACATTATTCCTCCCAAGTAATCTCTATTCTGCCACTCCTCCCGGCCCACGACCCTGCCTGCCCCCCACTCCCTGTGTGAGAGATGTGGACAGAACTTGGGCCAATAGCTGAGGAGGGGCAAGAACCCAGAATGGCAGGCTGGGTGCCCCTCCTGGGCACCAACAGAAGATCGAGCCCCCCAAACAAGGGGACTGTACTGTAAGGGCTTCGGACACACTTCTCTATGCTTGTGGAATATAGCATTCCTTCAATCGTATCCAAGGAACAAGTGCAAAGATGCAAATAAACTTTTAGCTCGACTACTTGAATAATTACAAAACTAAGGATAATGGAGGGGAGGAGCAAGATGGCGGAGGAGTAGGAGACCTGGATTTCGTCTGGTCCCAGGAATTCAGCTGGATAGGGATCAAACCATTCTGAACACCTACAAACTCAACAGGAGATCGAAGAAAGGAATAGCAACAACTCTCTGAACAGAAAAGCGACCACTTTCTGGAAGGTAGGACGTGTGGAGAAGTGAATCCGAGGTGATATTCAGGAGGATAGACGGCGGGGTGGGGGCCTCTGTTGGCCGCTTCTGGCAAGTGATAGAGCAGCGGAGCACAAAATCAGAACTTTTAGAAGTCAGCTCTGCTGAGGGATGTCGCTCCAGTGGCTAAGCAGGGGGTGGAACCCTTGTAGGACAGTGTGGTCTCAGGACCCTCGGGGTCACAGAAAGACCGGGGGTGCCTGAGTGCGGCAGAGCTCCCAGGTATCGGAGCGGGGAAGCCGGCTGCAGAGAGGGAGCCGAGGAGCAGGCTCTCAGCTCGGGGTTGCCATAAACCGTGATCCAAGGCACAGTCAGTCCACTGCTCTTCCAGCAGGGACCCAACAAGTGGCAGATCTGGGGAGACTCCCCTTCCTCCCCTGGGTAGAAGTGGCGTGGAAGTGCACTGCAGGGATCTGCTGGGTTTGGAGACTCCACATGGGGTCGGGTGCCAGCGATAGAAATGCACGGTCACAGGCCGGGTGAGCATGGAGTGCAGCCAGAGACCGGGGAGACGGGAGTGACTGCTTTTCTCTGGGGGCTCACTAAGGAGTGGGGCCCCGAGTTCTCGGCTCCTCCGGGGAGGAGACTGGGAGGCCGCCATTCTCACTCTCGTCCTCCAAAGCTGTAGGGAAAGCTTGCAGGGAACAAAAGCTCCCGAGAGCAAACCCGAGCAGATTACTTAGCCCAGACCCGGCAAGGGCGGGGCAATTCCGCCTCCGGCAAAGACATTTGGGAACCACGGCAACAGGCCCCTACCCCAGAAGATCAGCAAGAACCGCCAGCCAAGACCAAGTTTACCGATCAATGAGAACGGCAGAACTCCAGAGCTAGGGGAATAATGCACATAGAATCCATGGCTTTTTTCCCATGATTCATTGGTCTTTCAAAGTTAATTTTTTTTTAACTGTCTTTTTTTTTTTAATCTTTCTTTTTCCCTTTTTCAACCAACATCTTATCAATTGCTTTTTAAAAAATCTTATTTTTCATTTTTAGAGTCATATTCTATCTGTTCATTGTAGTTAACCTTATTTTTGGTGTATATATATATATACACCATATATATATATATGTTGTTCTCTCTTTAAAATTTTGGGATACAGTTTCTTCTAACAGACCAAAATATACCCTAAATCTCTAGTGCATGGCTTTGTTCTAGTCTTCTGCCTGATCACATTCTCTCTTTTTATTTTTTTAAATTTCTCTTCTTTCTTTTTTCAATCAACTTCTTATCTTATCAATTCCTTTTATAAAATCTTCTATAATTTTCATCTTTACAGTGATATTCCATCCCTTCATCATATTTACCCTTATTTTTGTACATACATAAGTTTTTCTGTCTTTAATATTGGGAGGCAGTTTCTTCTAACAGACCAAAATACACCCAAAATCTACTGTGTGACACTGATCTATGCACCAGCCTGATCATATTTGATCATATTTTTTTTTCTTTTTTCTTTCTTTCCCTTTCTTTTCCCCTGGTTTCAGGTCTCTTCTGATTTGTTTAGTGTATATTTTTCTGGGGTCGTTGTTACCCTGTTAACATTTTGTTCCTTCATTCATCTATTCTCCTCTGGACAAAACAACAAGATGGAAACACTCACCTCAAAAAAAAAAAGAACAAGAGGAAGTACCGACTGCCAGGGACCTAATCAATACGGACATTAGTAAGATGTCAGAACTAGAGTTCAGAATGATGATTATAAAGATACTAGCTGGGCTTGAAAAAAGCATGGAAGATACTAGAGAAACCCTTTCTGGAGAAATAAAAGAACTAAAATCTAACCAAGTCGAAATCAAAAAGGCTATTAATGAGGTGCAATAAAAAATGGAGGCTCTAACTGCTAGAATAAATGAGGCAGAAGAGAGAATTGGTGATATACAAGACCAAATGATGGAGAATAAAGAAGCTGAGAAAAAGAAAGATAAACAACTACTGGATCACGAGGGCAGAATTCGAGAGATAAGCGATACCATAAGACGAAACAATATTAGAATTAATTGGGATCCCAGAAGAAGAAGAAAGAGAGAGAGGGGCAGAAGGTATATTGGAGCAAATTACAGGATAGAACTTCCCTAATTTGGGGAAGGAAACAGGCATCAAAATCCAGGAGGCACAGAGAACCCCCCTTGAAATCAATAAAAATAGGTCAACACTCTGACATCTAATGGTAAAACTTACAAGTCTCAGAGACAAAGAAAATCCTGAAAGCAGCTCGGGACAAGAGTTCTGTAACTTACAATGGTAGAAACATTAGATTGGCAACAGACCTATCCACAGAGACCTGGCAGGCCAGAAAGGACTGGCATGATATATTCAGAGCACTAAACGAGAAAAATATGCAGCCAAGAATACTATATCCAGCTAGGCTGTCACTGAAAATAGGAGAGATAAAAAGCTTCCAGGACAAACAAAAACTAAAAGAATCTGCAAACACAAAACCAGCCCTACAAGAAATCTTGAAAGGGGTCCTCTAAGCAAAGAGAGAGCCTAAAAGTAACACAGACCAGAAAGGAACATAGACAATATACAGTAAAAGTCACCTTACAGGCAATACAATAGCACTAAATTCATATCTTTCAATAGTTACCCTGAATGTAAATGGGCTAAATGCCCCAATCAAAAGACACAGGGTATCAGATTGGACAAAAAAACAAGACCCATCGATATGCTGTCTGCAAGAGACTCATTTTAGACCCAAAGACGCCTCCAGTTTGAAAGTGAGGGGGCGGAAAACTATTTACCATGCTAATGGACACCAAAAGAAAGCTGGGGTGGCAATCCTTATATCAGACAAATTAGATTTTAAACCAAAGACTGTAATAAGAGATGAGGAAGGGCACTATATCCTACTTGAAGGGACTATCCAACAAGAAGATCTAACAGTTATAAATATCTATGCCCCTAACATGGGAGCAGCCAATTATATAAGCCAATTAATAACAAAATCAAAGAAACACATTGACAACAATACAATAATAGTGGGGGACTTTAACACCCCCCTCACTGAAATGGACAGATCATCTAAGCAAAAGATCAACAAGGAAATAAAGACTTTAAATGACACACTGGACCAAATGGACTTCACAGACATATTCAGAACATTCCATCCCAAAGCAACGGAATACACATTCTTCTCTAGTGCCCATGGAACATTCTCCAGAATAGATCACATCCTAGGTCACAAATCAGGTCTCAACCGGTACCAAAAGATTAGGATCATTCCCTGCATATTTTCGGACCACAATGCTTTGAAACTAGAACTCAATCACAAGAGGAAAGTCAGAAAGAACTCAAATACATGGAGGCTAAAGAGCATCCTACTAAAGAATGAATGGGTCAACCAGGAAGTTAAAGAAGAATTTAAAAAATTCATGGAAACCAATGAAAATGAAAACACAACTGTTCAAAACCTTTGGGATGCAGCAAAGGCAGTCCTAAGAGGAAAGTATATAGCAATACAAGCCTTTCTCAAGAAACAAGAAAGGTCTCAAGTACACAACCTAATGCTACACCTAAAGGAGATGGAGAAAGAACAGCAAATAAAGCCTAAACCCAGCAGGAGAAGAGAAATAGTAAAGATCAGAGCAGAAATCAATGAAACAGAAACCAAAAGAAGAGTAAACAGATCAACAAAACTACGAGCTGGTTCTTTGAAAGAATTAATAAGATTGATAAACCCCTGGCCAGACTTACCAAAAAGAAAAATGACCCAAATAAATAAAATCATGAATGAAAGAGGAGAGATCACAACCAACACCAAAGAAATACAAACAATTATAAGAACATATTACGAGCAACTCTATGCCAGCAAATTAAATAATCTGGAATAATGGATGCATTCCTAGAGATGTATCAACTACCAAAACTGAACCAGGAAGAAACAGAAAAGCTGAACAGACCCATAACCACTAAGGAAATTGAAGCAGTCATCAAAAATCTCCCAAAAAAAACAAGAGCCCAGGGCCAGATAGCTTCCCAGGGGAATTCTACCAAACATTTAAAGAAGAATTAATACCCATTCTTCTGAAATTGTTCCAAAAAATAGAAATGGAAGGAAAACTTCCAAACTCATTTTATGAGGCCAGCATTACCTTGATCCCCAAATCAGACAAAGACCCCGTCAAAAAGGAGAATTACAGACCAATATCCCTGATGAACATGGATGCAAAAATTCTCACCAAAATACTAGCCAATAGGATCCAACAGTACATTAAAAGGATTATTCACTACAACCAAGTGGGATTTATTCCTGGGCTGCAAGGTTGGTTCAACATCTGCAAATCAATGTGATACAATACATTAAAAAAAGAAAGACCAAGAACCATATGATCCTCTCAATAAATGCAGAAAAAGCATTTGACAAAGTACAGCATCCTTTCTTGATTAAAACTCTTCAGAGTATAGGGATAGAGAGTACATACCTCAATATCATAAAAGCAATCTATGAAAAACCCACAGCGAATATCATTCTCAATGGGGAAAAACTGAGAGCTTTCCCCCTAAGGTCAGGAACATGGCAGGGATGTCCACTATCACCAGTGCTATTCAACATAGTATTAGAAGTCCTAGCCACAGCAATCAGACAACAAAAAGAAATAAAAGGCATCCAAATCGGCAAAGAAGAAGTCAAACTCTCACTCTTTGCAGATGGTATGATACTTTATGTGGAAAACCCAAAAGACTCCACCCCAAAACTGCTAGAACTCATACAGGAATTCAGTAAACTGGCAGGATATAAAATCAATACAGAGAAATCAGTTGCATTTCTATACACCAACAACAAGACAGAAGAAAGAGAAATTAAGGAGTCGATCCCATTTATAATTGCACCCAAGACCAAAAGATACCTAGGAATAAATCTAACCAAAGAGGCAGAGAATCTGTACTCAGAAAACTATAAAATACTCATGAAAGAAATTGAGGAAGACACAAAGAAATGGAAAAATGTTCCATGCTCATGGATTGGAAGAACAAAAATTGTGAAGATGTCAATGCTACCTAGAGCAATCTACACATTCAGTGATCCAAAGGGGTATGTGCACCCCAATGTTTATAGCAGCAATGTCCACAATAGACAAACTATGGAAAGAGCCAAGATGTCCATCAACAGACGAATGGATAAAGAAGATGTAGTGTATATATATATATATATATATATACACACACACACACACACACACAATGGAATATTATGCAGCCATCAAAACCCCCGAAATCTTGCCATTTGCAACAACGTGGATGGAACTAGAGGGTATTAATGCTAAGCGAAATAAGTCAATCAGAGAAAGACATGTATCATATGATCTCACTGATATGAGGAATTCTTAATCTCAGGAAACAAACTGAGGTTGCTGGAGTGGTGGGGCGTGGGAGGGATGGGTTGGCTGGGTGATAGACATTGGGGAGGTTATGTGCTATGGTGAGCACTGTGAATTGTGTAAGACTGATGAATCCCAGACCTGTACCTCTGAAACAAATAATACATTATATGTTAAAAAAAAAAGACAGTAGGAAGGGAAAAATGAAGGGGGGGAAATTGGAGAGGGAGACAAACCATGAGAGACTATGGACTCTGAGAAACAAACTGAGGGTTCTAGAGGGGAGGGGGGTGGGAGGATGGGTTAGCCTGGTGATGGGTATTAAAGAGGACACGTATTGAATGGAGCACTGGGTGTTATACGCAAACAATGAATCATGGAACACTACATCAAAAACTAATGATGTCATGTATGGTGATTAACATAACATAATTAAAAAAAACAAAAAACAAAAAGAAATTAAGGATAATGTGAAAACACAATTCCATTCGCCAGGCCAAATGTGATGGCATCACATTCAAGAGGGATTATCATTTGAAGCTGAATGATTTAGATTAATATCCACATGGGACATGAATTGCTACACACTGTAAATTATTTCAAATGCCAAAATTAAAAAAGCAAAGGTGAGTATTCCTTCTAAGGCAGGCCAGGATGACAATTTGATTTCATTTGATTTCCTTCAGAAAGGAAAAATACGACACAGAAAGTTAAATAACTTGCCATAAGTCACATGGAAAACCCGTCCTAAAGGTGGGATTAGAAATTAAGATGGCACTTTCAGGATGCCTGGGTGGCTCAGTCGGTTAAGTGTCTGCCTTCGGCTCAGGTCATGATCCCAGGGTCCTGGGATCGAGTCCCACATCAGGCTCCCTGCTCTGCAGGAAGCCTGCTTCTCCCTCTCCCACTCCCCCTGCTGGTGTTCCTGCTCTCGCTGTGTCTCTCTCTGTCAAATAAATAAATAAAATCTTAGAAAAAAAAAATTAATTAATTAATTAATTAATTAATTAAGGTCTAGGAGACCAGGATAGGTAAGGTTGGGACGCTTGGCCCATAGTCCCAGGGCAGGCCAGAAGCAGCTGTACCACCCTTGGACCCCAGCTAGAGGGGCTGACCTTGGGGCTCCCAGGTACAAGGAGCTTGCAGGGGCAAGGGGACAGCAGTGTCTGTATATACACAGAAGTCCCTTGTGGTGGGCAGAGGTAAGGTGGGATGAAAACAGCCCCCCCACATCTGGGGGGTCTAAGGATTTTGAACCCGAGCCTCACTTTCAGGCCATAATAACAAAGGTCAAGGCAGGAGGAGAGAACACATTTCATTAACAGATTGTTGGCTTAATTTCTAAGTATTTGGACAAATAGTATATGGCTCCCATTTATATTCCCATTCTGGGCCCACAGATATGAGGGGTGGGCCTAAGAGAGACCATCTGAGGGTTGGGGAGGATGTCAACTTCATCATAGAAACCTGGGTGATCACTGACCCACGTGGGAGGTACAGGGCCTGCCTCCTGGGGGAGCCTGCAGGGTGCTGCCCTACAAATTGGGTTCGCCCTTAGAGTGGTACTGACACGTGGCAGCTGGGTGCCCATGAATGTCTGCTTAGAGGACTGAGCCGATTGGCACTTTCCATTTTCTAGCAAACTTCTGCTTTGCAGTCTTGCTATTCCAGTGGGTAGGCCCAGGAGGCATGACTGAAGAGGAAAAGGGTGCTCAGTGCTGCTACAGAAAATGCCCGAGTCCAGCACGGGTTAGGCTGGTGACCTCTCAGGACGGGGGCTGCTAGGGCAGGGGGTGTGCATGCTTAGGCCTCTACCATGCTGCGTCTGAGTCACAGTGCTTCTGAAAGACCCAGAAAGGACTTAGAAATCACCACTAACATGTAACCACACTCCTACCAACAACTATTATAATTTAAAAAAAAAAAATTTTTTTTTTGGTGACCTTGTAAGTACAGAACAGTATCTCAAGATTGGCTTAATTAGCATCTTTTATTACAAGTAAGGATCACATATTCCCCCAAGAGCTGTGTACTACTTATATTTCCTCTTATATAAACAATAGCTAAAAGCCTACGTCCACTTTCCTATGGAGGAGCTGAATGTCTTCCTAGCAGATGTGAATAAGCCTGTACCATATCCTGACAGACTCCCCAAACCATTCATCTGGGAGAAGGGGCTGAGTGATTCCAAGTTTGCCAATTTCCAACTGTCTCAGGAAGTCCTCTGGTCTCCTCCGTCATGACCTCCACTAAATTATTACTTCTAGTCCTAGGCTACCAGAGATTTGCAACATTGCTTAAACAAACATTTCAATGTATGTAAGCAGTACGTGCTCAAAGTTGAAAAATCATAAAGTGCAAGTAAGCAAGATTTCTTTTTAATTGCCTATAATTTCACCACTTGGAGATACTGTTATGTAACTCCTATTTTGTGGTAAATTCTATTGGGCTTTTACACTGCGTCCAGCTTGGCATGGAGTCTGTCTTCTTTCACTGCGCAGCCCTACAGCTGACACCTTTTAAAATCAGTGTGGAAAGGGCGCCTGGGTGGCTCAGTCAGTTAAGTGTCTGCCTTCAGCTCAGGTCATGATCCGGGGTCCTGTGATGGAGCCCCATGTCAGGGCTCCCTTCTCAGCAGGGAGTCTGCTTCTCCCTCTGCTCCTCCCCCTGCTCATGCTCTCTCTCTCAAATAAATAAAATCATAAAAAAAGAGAAACTTTGAGGATTAAACTGTTTAATAAAGTAAAATAAAATCAGTGTGGAAAATGCCAGGAATCATGTGGGCGGCATCGCTCCTGCTGGCCGGGCAGTGCTGCATCATCTAGGAGCAACAGTGATCCACTCAGTTCTGTCTTTAGGACCAGGGCTGCCAGAAGCAACATGGGATGAACTCTATTTAACCTGCCTATGGTTCTGTTTCATCTTCAAACAGGGAACACATTAAGTCAACTTTACAGAGAGAATGAAGATGCATGTGTAATTTACAGAGAGAATATGAAGATTCATGTGTAATAAACACCTGATGACCACGGCTCTATTTGGTTAAATGGACTAATTCCATTAGTTTACCTTCTAAAATATCATTTACCATTATTTAAAAGTCTGGGTTATTTGTCTTTCAAAAATGTTCTTCCTCCATGGTTGAAAGCTAAAATTTTGGAGAATCTGAAAATGTGCAGCTAAAATTTAAAAAGATGAAGATTTTTATGGATAATTTTGTAATGAAAATGCTCTTTTTTAAAAAAAATATTTGAGAGAGAGAGAGGGAAGAAGAGTGGGGGGGAGGGGTAAAGGGAGAAGGAGAGAGCAAATCTCAAGCAGTATCCCTACTGAGCGTGGAGCCTGACACGGGGCTCGATCCCAGGACCCTGAGATCATGACCTGAGCCGAAATCAAGAGTCGGACGCTCAACTGACTGAGCCACCCAGGCATCTCAAGAAAATGCTCTTAAAATTACCTTTACATATTAACTTTCAGTGTACTTGAAGAAAGTGAGGGAGCTTACCAAACACATAAGACTGTCGCGTTCCTGGGTTATATTCTCTGCCAGGCTGACAAGTTTTGCCAGGTACTGGTGAGCAGACATTTCCTTCTCCATGGCTTTTTCCACCTGCTTTTTGAGGACATCAATTTTCTTTTGAGACTTCCTAGAGAGTTCCCCCAAATGGTGGAATAAAAAACTCATTAATGAGCCTGAATGGCTAGGACATAGTGAATATCTGCATTGTAAAAATAGCAAGTATGTTAGTACTTAAATGTATTCTTCAGCAACCTAAATCTTCTATTAAGTTTCAGGGTGAGAAGAGGTAAATGAGTTTAATTTTAAGTGATGCATAATTATTGACTTCAAATCAAGTCAACAGGTATCACAAAATGCTTAACACAGTTAATAGGCTACTTTGTATGTATTATTCCATTCATTTTTTGGATTGTGTTCTAAAAGATGCTTTTGAAAAAGGAGTCCAGTTACCCAAAGCCAAGTTCTGGGAAATGTGTAGGAAAGAACTTCTAGGACTTTCAGAGTCTTAGGGTCATCATTATGACTATCAACTATAATTGAACTATAGACTTGAGAAATGTTGGCTAACACTGGCCAAGAGAAGAGCCTTTACTGTAGTTTTCTTTTGATACCCAGTAATCTTAATGATCCTTTTCCATTTTATAGCCAATATTAGAAAAAGAAAAGACAAAGAAAATAAAACAGAATATTTAATTTTTTCTTTTTAATACTAACCCCCCCCCCAAAACAAAACAGCTTAAGAAAAAAAAGATAAAAACCTATTTATTTTCTGTGCCCTGTCGAGTTCGGCTCCCAGTGCTTGGTTTTTAGCTGCCAGACTGTTCTTCTCTAAGAGCAGGCTCTGTTTCTGCACTTGCAGCAGTGCCAACTTTCCCATCAACTCTTCCATCTCGGCACCTCCTTGCTCCTCTTCCTTCTGCAACTGGCTGGCGGACAAAAACATCACAGGCTTGGATCCAGCACACTGAAACTAATAAGAGGCTGCCGCTGCCAGGCAAGCCAGGGGCAGCCCAGCCCGAAAGCCCACCAGCCTGTGGGGGTCTATGAAGGCCCCCGTGCAAACGCTGCCCATCCCCTCTCAAAGGGCCTGGGATGCAAATCCTAGGGGCTGGGCACACAGTTTTTTGATGGTAATGATCTAACGCTTTTCCTGCCCATAACCGTTGCTTATGCCTTTATATAGATATTCTTATTTGTAACCTATATTCCATCCATCCAGAATTTTTTTTTTTAAGATTTTATTTATTTGAGAGACACAGCGAGAGAGGGAACACAAGCAGGGGGAGTGGGAGAGGGAGAAGTAGGCTTCCCGTCAAGCAGGGAGCCCGATGCGGGGCTTGATCCCAGGACTCTGGGATCATGACCTGAGCCGAAGGCAGACAATTAACGACTGAGACACCCAGGCGCCCCATTCCAGAAAGAATTTAAGACTGCTTCATTTTTTACATAGTTATGATTGCCTCCCCCAAATCCTAATGCTAAAACAAATTTTATGTCATACTAAAGTAACTCTATGTTTTTATGATAAAAGCAACAAAAGAACAAGGAGGGCACACAATTTCAATATATAGTTCTGGCAAAATAATGCTTGAGGAAAGAGTGATTTCTTCGTTGGTTCTCTTGGTCAGTTCTCATGGAATAACCAGGACGAACAGGTGGAGCCATGCGCACAGAGGCTGCCCAATTCTGAAAGGAGGGTCTCTCTGGGTACCACGTGGGCCTTACTACCAGGCTTGCTGGCCGGCAAATGGGCGCAGCTTGCATGTGTGTGGGTCTGCCTCACTAGTCAGACAATTTCAGTGACTTCGGCCTGGGTTGGCTCCCTGAGCACCCCGGCAGGGATTTTCCAGATAGTTTCCCTTACTTTCTAGTTTACTAATTAGTCAAAGAGCGGAGGACATATCTAGATAAAAACCATGAAACTGAGGTCTTTATCTTTTTTCTTCACTGTCTTTTGTTTTGATTTTAGAATTTTCTTTAAACATATTTTTGCCAAAGTAATGTACTCACCTGGTACCAATTCAATCACTAAAGAAAAGTTCACAACGAAAAGCAAGTGGGGCTATAGAGAATGTTGGGAAGGTATCAGAGAGTCACAGTGCTCAGAGAGCAATACGTTAAGTTCTAGAAAACGCACTTACCCTGTGGGCCAACAATGTCACCTCTAAATACGTATGTAGGGAAACTCTGATGACACATACGCAAAATTTTACTGTGGCACTACTTACTGGAGCAAATTTATTAACAATTTAAACTTCCACTAAGGTAAGTAAAATGTAGTATTTCATATGATGGAATACCACCAGGCAGAAGCTAAAAGAATAAACTCTAATAGCTATTTCAACATGGAGAGATGTTTGAAAAATTGAGTGTAAAAGGCCAAGATACTAAAAGCATGAATTCATTCATATAAACTTAAGACACACCAAAAAAATGCCATATGTCATTTATGGAAACATATGTGGAAATAAAAAACAGATTGGAAATGTAATTCCAAGTTTATGGTAGTGATTCCTTTTAGAAAGCCAGGGATAAATATTGGACTAAGGAGAGTGGTTAAAAAGGACTTCAGGTGTATTTCTAACAATATATTTCTTAAGCAAAACAAAGAGGTAAAAGCAATTTGTTTAAAAAAAAAAGTTAATAGCTGGTGGAAGAAATAGTTGCTTGCTTGCTTGATTTATTTATTTAATCTCTACACCCAACATGGGGTTCAAACACACAACCCTAAGATCAAGAGTCACACGCTCCCCTGACTGAGCCAGGCTGGAGCCCCAAAATAGTTGCTTAAAATAAAATCTTTTAAAAATAAAATGTTTCCTATTCTACTCCTCAGGTTCCCCAGAGGGAACCCGTACTGATCACTTTTGATTTTAGTTCTTCCGGTAAAAAGCCATTGATTTAAAATTTTTTAAATTGTGAAATACACATATAGAAAAGTATATAAAAGATAAATGCATATTTTAATAAATAATTATAACAAACCCTCATATAATTACCATATAGGTGAAGAAACAGAACATTTTTTGGTAAATACTTTAAGAGTTTTTACATCTAAGGGCGTCTGGGTGGCTCAGTCGATTAAGCATCTGCCTTCGGCTCAGGTCATGATCCCAGGGTCTTCAGATCAAGCCCCATGTCGGGCTCCCTGCTCAGCGGGGAGTCTTCTTCTCCCTCTCCCTCTGCCTCTCTCCTTGGCTTGTGCTCTCTCTCACTTGCTCTCAAATAAATAAATAAAATCTTAAAAAAAAAAGTTTTTACATTTAGATTCATGGGTGAAAATGAAAAGTAATTTTCCTTTCTTATAATTGGTGGGTTTTGATATCAAAGTGACATTGATCTTATAAAATGAATTAGGTGGCATTAACTCTTTTTCTGTTTAGAAGGGTTTATGTAAGACTGGAATTATTTCCTCCTTGAGTATTTTTAAAACACTCTGGGGTGAAGGTATCTAGGCTTACAGTTTTCTTCAAGGAACGATCTTTGGATTCTATTTCTTTAATGATTAAAGGAATATTCAGGTATTCTTTTTGAGTCAGTTTTGGGAAGTTATGTTTTTCCAGGAATATCACTATTTCGCCTGAATTTTCAAATGTATTGATAGGAACTTATTTCTGGTGGGTACACACACATTTAAACATCTACTTGGTAGACTGAGTCTTTTCTCTCCATCAACTGATTCTCTTTGTTAAGTAGTGTTTTTTACCTAAGTCATCTGTCTTGCCAGATATTAATGGAACTCAGCACCTCTCTTTTGGTTTGTATTTGGTAGTATGGCTTTTTCTGCCCTTTCACCTTGGACCTGTCTGTGTCTTTCTGATTGAGATGTATAGCTTAAAGGCAGCACAGAGTTGCCCTGGAGAGCTGAGCTACACACTCAATAGTATCTCTGCCTTGGAACCCACCATGTCCGGCCTGCATGAGGCCTTGAGCTGAGGCGAGCCTCCCCTGTCCACAGGACTTCGGTCACAGCCCGTAGGGTCACAGGTAAATGTACATTCCTGGTATGAGTCCTCCATGTAACGAGCATTCTTCCCCACCTCCGAGGGACTTTCCCTCACTGCCCCATAAGTAAGAGACCTGAAGCTTGCTAAAACCCTGCTCTTTTGACCCTCATGTGCGCTAGGCACCCTGCCTTGACGTCCCCACGTGGCCCCTCCAGGTACCTGTGGGTACAAACTTTTCTATTTCACTTTCCCTTGCGGTCTTACTGTGGCTCACCATCCAACACCCCAGGGCTCTACTTAACATACGTTAATTTAAGTTTAGCCTCTTTGGTGTTATCTACTCCTGATATATTTGCCTTTAAATCTTTTCATTTTGCATTTTCTCTTTTACCACTTGTCCTATCTTTTCTTGCCCTCATTCCGACCGATTAAAAAAAAAAAAATCATTTTTTCCCTGTACTAGTTTAGAAGTTACATTTTCTTTCCACAAATTTCACCATGTGTATTTTCAAACTATAAAGTTAATCAACACCTTTCTCCTCTCCAGAATGATATAAAGACTTTAGAAGACAAACTCCATTGACCCTTTTCCTGATTATATACTATTATTGTTGTGCATTTGAATTCTATGCATTTTTAAATCCCAAAAGATATTATTACTGTTTTATGGAATCAATCTTCATTTACATTTACATATTTACTGTGTCTTTTTTACTCTAGTTTACCTTGCCTCCCATACATCCAACACTGAATTATGTTCTTCCTCCTAATGTAGACCCTCTTTGAGAACTGCCTTTAATGTAGATCTGCTGGTGGTGACACTCAGTTTGGGTTTGAAAATATCCTTATTCTGACCTCATTCCCAAAAGGCATTTTCTCCAGAATGAAATTCTAGCTCATCAGGGGTTCTGCTTGTTTCCTAGCACCTTGAAGCTAGCATTCCAGGGACTGGTGTGTCCCTTGTTACCTGTTAAACATCCTGTTGTTGCTGCACTCCCCTGAAGGCAATCTGTCCTCTGCTGTTTCACTAAGATGGCTCTTCATTTACCCAACCCATGCACTTACCCAACTGTGCTTGCTGGGCTAGCCCAACCCATGCACTGTCGACTGTCTTCATTTGGAGAAGACTCCTCACTGACATCTCTCTAACTGCTCCTGATTAAATATATCCCTCTGTCGCTTCCTGTCTGTGATCTACTGATACCGTGACCTTAGAACACTCCATGCCATCCTAAGGATTCTTGCTTCTGACCTATTTTTCAGTTTGCTAATTCACCACCCTGCTATGTCTAATCTTTAGTTAAGCCCATCCAGTAAATTCTGAATTTAGGTTATTGTATTGTTTCAGTTCTGAACATTCTGTTTCCTTTTCAAATCCAGTATTGTTACATTTTATAGTTCCCTGAAGACATTTTGTAGCCTTTTCTTTCTTTAAGCCTAAGAGCTACCAGTTGTTCTATATAGACTTTGTCTGATAATTCTCATATCTGGACTCTTGATTATTATTTGCCACTTCTGCTGGTTCCCAGGCACTGTCTGTCTGGTTTTCTTTGTGTCCTGGACAATATCCTGGAAAAATTTCTAAGAGTAAAGAGCCTTCCTCCAGAGAGGGCTGAGGGCTCGTTGGTTTCAAGTTCACCTCACCCTGAGGATGAAGCCCTCTCGAGTCCCAGCTCACGATTTATTTGCGGGTGATGGGCTTGTCTCACCACTCTTGGTCCACTGATATTTTATGTGGGTGTATCTGGGTGTGGGTCTTTTTCGTTCACTATACCAGGTACTCTGCAGGTCCTAGCAGTCAAGATCTTTGGAGACCTGGAAATGCCCTTCAACTGGTCATGTCTTCCTTCCCATTTTCTTTAGCTTTCTTTCTGAGATTCCTGACGATCTAAGGTTGGACTTCCTGGACAGGTCTTCCATCCATTACCTTCTCTCCATTCCCAATTGTCTGTTTCCTTATGCTCTAGCAGAACTGACAATTTGTCTTTTAGCCCTTCTACTGACTTTTCTTTAGATTCTGATAATCAGTTCTAATCTTGCTCTTAATGATTGAACTTTCTTACGGCATTTTATTCTCTAGATTCTGAGTTCTCTACATTATCTTTTTCTTTGAAGTGAGTTTCTGTGCTTATGTAGGTCTCCCTCTTTTATTGCATTTTTTTTCCCATTATACCCAATGATCCTTGTCATTTGTTCACACCTAGGAGTCTGTTCTTATTTTAGGATGAAGGACTTGGCATTTGGTGTGTGTTGTGTAAGGAGACTGCTTTTCTGCCCTGACCTCTCCCTGAGCAGGCATATCACTGACTGCTGAGCAGGACTCTGTCTACACAGAGGAGTTATGTGAAGGGTCGGCTTCACTTTAGAATAGCCCCTTCCGTGCCCCAAAAGCCAGAGTAAGGAAGGCTTCCCTTGTAAAGATACCACTAGTCCCCCAAACACTTAGCTCTCCCTAAACAAGTCTTCTAACTTTCCTAAGTAGGATGACTCCCTGTTTTTCTCCCACCACCCATCCTGAGTAGGCTCAACCTTTGTAAGCAGCAGTAAAAGCAAAGAACAACTGAAGCTTCCAGGTGTGACCACCAGTGCAACTGTAAGTCAACTGGACACTTCACTTGGAAAATAACCTCCTGCCATTTCTGGGGTCACAGTTCCGCCCAGGCGAGGTTGCCGACAGGAAGAACAAGCAGACTAAATGGAGAAGCCACTCCATATTTATGATCTGCACTGCCCCAAACCAGAAAAGGAGAAACAACACACATGCACCATACCTAGAAGCTCATGGAGCACAGGTTCAATTTAACCCTTTTCTATATAAACAAAAATCTTTTTCTCATGACCTCATCTTTGCCTGTGTCCCCACTCTTTCCCGAAGTCCTCCTCAGACTCACCCCCATTGGGGGAGCCAGTTCCACAGCTGCTTGGCTGCTAACTAATGGCTACTCTTGCACACGTGGCACATCTCTTACTACCCTATCAGTGTGGGAAGGGAGCCCCCCTAACGGAGGCAACCAGAGGGCAGGTGCACTGAAGCCTTGCAGCCCTTCGGCTCCCTTCAGCCCAACTCCAAGGTGTCCTTGGCTGACCTCACGTCTGTACTAGTCTCCTTACTTTGTCTGCCTCTACAGACTTCCCTGAATTCACATATTCCATCCCTGACGGACTCATGCCACCTTCCCATGTTACTGATGCTCTCACCAATCACTGCACCTTCCAAAAGAGAACCATCAGGGTCAACAATGTCCACGTCCACTCTTACTGTCTATCCTCTACCCCACCCGTCAACTCTGAGCCCAAAGTCTCCCGGCAAAAGCTGGCATAAAGGCTTTCCATCCCTATTCCAGCTCACTCCACCACAACATTCCTCACCTGATTTCCACTTAGAAGAGATCTGGTGACATGTTTGCCTTTTCAACAACCATGTCTTCCACTGCCTTCCCATCAGTGGCTTCCTTTTGAAGGATTTTATACCTTTTATACTCACATCTAGGGGGCCATTAGAATATGTGGTTATGGGGGCACCTGGGTGGCTCAATCAGGTGAGCGTCTGACTCCTGGTTTCGGCTCAGGTCATGATCTCAGGGTCATGAGATGGAGCCCCGTGTTGATTCTTGGGATTCTTTCCCTCTTCCTCTCCCTCCCCTGCTGCCACTCTCCCCCGCTTACTCACTCTCTCTTTTTGAAGTAAATAGATAAAATCTTAAAAAAAAAAAAAAGAATATGTGATTATGACATCCACAAAAAAAAAAAAAATAAGCCACAGGAGTGGGTGTTTGAGGGAAATAAAATCATTAAGACAAACAGAACTTCAAAAAAAATTTCCTTCCTCTACTGGAATAGGAAAATAAAGTACAGGTCTGGCCCAGACAGCGTGTAATAGTACAGTCAAAACACTGGGTTCCAGTAGTTGGAATCCCCAGCATTTACTAAAGTACCAAAACTAAGCACTTCACATGCACCAACTCATTTATTCCCCAACGTCAACCATCTTAGCTGAAAGCCTCACCATTTAAAAAATTATTTCCCCATTACAAAAGTAACGCATATTCATATTACACATGTAAAATATTTTTTAAAAAACACAAAGAAAATTTAAATTACCCATTTTGATGGTTAATTTTATGTGTCAACTTAGCTAGGCTATGGTGCCCAATTTGTTTGGACAAATATTAGATAGATGCTGCTGTGAAGGTATTTTGTAGATGTGATTAACATCTATAAGCAACTGAACTTTAAGTAAAACATTACCCTTAATAACATGGGTGGGCCCCATCTAATCAGCTGAAGGCTTTATGAGCCAAAACTGAGGTCGCCCAAAGAAGGAATTCTGCCTCAAGACTAACCCAGAAATTCTGCCTGAGTTTCCAGCCAGCTGGCTGTCCAATGGACTTTGGATCTGCCAGCCCCTATAACTGTGTGAGGCAATTCTTTAAACTCTCTCTCTCTAGAAATATCTATACACATCCCCTATATATATCAGTTGTTTTTCTAGAGAACATTGACTACAGATATACATAGAATTTCACCTGCCAAGGAGAATTTTGGTTAATATCTTTCCCTTCTTCCAGTCTTTTTTTCTATGTACCTATGGTATATGTGTGTGTGACCATATACATACAAGTGTGTATATGTATTTATACATATATATAATTACATATATAAAGACACATACACACTAAAATGATCAACTCATCCCAGTTTGCCTTGGACTTTCTCAGTTCTAGCACTGGGATTCCCACATCCTGGAAAAACCTCAGTCCCAAGCAAAACTGGGATGGTTGGTTACCTTAATACACATACATATACACACTTCTTTTCTTTTTAAACAAAATTGTGATCATTCTATACATACCGTTTTGTCATCTAATTTCTTCACCTAAAAATATATATTTTCTCAAACTCCCCAAAAGATTCGTTTGTGACATCCTGTTTAATGGCTGCATTGCATTTCATTTTATGGCTGTATCCTTTCATTTAATCTGTTCCCTATTACTGGATATCCAGGTTTCCAGTTCTACTACTTTAAATTATCTTTGGGTCTAAAACCAATAAAGGCTGGAAGAGAAGGGGGAAAAGAAATCATATACAAAGTGCTGACTGTGGCCCTCAAGGACAGGCATAGTGTCCTTTAGTAATAATAGATTTACGATTCTCAGTCCCAGACCCCTTGCTGGTGTAGCTACATGACTCAGAAGAAGACGGGCAACCTCTCTCTACTCCACCTAAAACCACATGCACAGTGATGCACTCAAACTTGACAAGACATTGTATCCTTACCTTTTTAATTCATTTACAATTGAAGCATGAACGTTCACTGCAATTTTACCATCCAACTGTGTTTTTAGGTCCTGGCATTCAGTACGTAAAATTTCCAACTGCTCCTTGTTTTCAGTTAGTTCTTTTTTTTGGTTCTGTGTTTTAGTCTCCAGAAGCATTAGTTGTTTAGTCAGTTTAGAAACTGAAAAACAAACGAGATGGATAAAGACTTGGTACAGAAGACTTAAGAAAACATGATTATTGATTACTAGGTAATACCCAGGAGAGCCAGCTTATAAATAATAATCTTGAAAAAATCTTCTGGAGATTTATAAATTAATACCAAAAACCTTGTACTTAGAAATTACTGTCCTGGGACGCCTGGGTGGCCCAGTCCGTTAAGCATCTGCCGGCAACTCAGGTCATGATCCCAGGGTCTTGGGATCGAGTCCTGCATTGGGCTCTCTGCTCAGCAGGGAGCCCGCTTCTCCCTCTGCCTGCCACTCCCCCTGCTTGTGTTCTCCCTCTCTCTGACAAATAAATAAATGAAATCTTTTAAAAAAAAATTAAAAAAAAAATTACTGTCCCTATATTAAACATTTACTGAATATCGACTTTCTTACTGGGGCTCAATATGTTGATATCACTGTTAATATATGATGTTAATTAAACAAGACAGGATTTTAGCCTTCAAGGAACCGACTTTCCAAAGGCTGAAGCCTTAAGTCACAACACACAGATGTGCAGCATCATGATGTTGTTCCTAAAACTGCAAGATTTTCAAGTCTTTAACGGCATCAAATATGGCCCAACTTTTCTTCTCATTCCTCATTAAGTTATATTTTAAAGTAAATCATAAATATTTTCGCCCTGGGCAACACCCTATATGTAATGATAAGATACTTCCCGGACATCTATTGAAAGTAGCACTTAGAAGTATTAGAGCATAAATTTTAAATCCTTCTACTCTATGAAAAGATTTAGCTGATCAAAATGAATAGCTCCTTCTGGGAAATGGGAAAATAGGACAGGCAGCTGACTGGATCAAATCATATAGGCCTAAAGGTTGGCGCCATTCTACATGACCAGAACCAGCATCATACCTGTTCGTATCTGCAACATTTAAAGAAATTAAGCTCAGGAAATACAAAATTAATTTTCCCTGCCATCTCTGATTTTGAAAACAAAGACAGGAGGCTTTGTTCCTCCTCCACCACCAAGTAATGCCAGAGTAAAAGCAAATACATCTGTGCCACGTAGAGTCTAAGGGGAAGTCCTGTGAAGGAAACTCCTGTTGGATAGTCTGATGTTTTATTTGTATTTATTTTTTATTTTAAACTTTTTTTAGATTTTATTTGAGAGAGACAGAGGGTGAAAGGGGGCTGGGGGCGTGGTGGGGGTGGGGGGAGAGAGAGAGAATTTAAAGCAGACTCTGGGCTGAGCGCAGAGCCTGATGCAAAGCTCAACCCCGTGACTGGGAGATCATGACCTGAGCTGATACCAAGAGTCAGACGCTCAGCCAACTGAGCCCCCAGGCGCCCCCAGACACTCTCACTTTTCCACATGAGCTGGCTCATGGAAACAAATGAAGAGCCAGCCCAGTGACCTCAGCAGCAGCGGGGGCTTTAGTGCCCAGGGTGTCACAGGGCAGTCATTAAATAATCAGGAGCAGAGGGGAAAACAGAAAGGGGAGGTTACACTTATATTCTGCCCTCCTGTGCTATATTATTCTTCACTGGAAAAGAAAAGTCAGTAAAGCAAAAGGAAGAAAATGCCACTACCTTCTGTGCTCATAAATCTGGGGTTTAACCAAAGTGGAAGAAATGACTCAATCTGGCCCACTTCAAAGCCCACGGCCACATGCTGTGAGGTTCCTAGGAGCGGGGAGGGACACATGGGGAGAGGGGGGTGCTCACAGAAGGTATGGAAGGGAGACAGCCTGTCACAGCACCCACAGCTCTGAAGGAAAGACAAGAGCACAAAGAAACTGTTCAGAGAGCGAATTCATTCTACTTATTTACTCACGTAACAAATATTCAGGAACCGAGCCTGGCGTTGTTTCAAATATTCACCTCACATATTTTTTCCACTTACGTGGCACTAGCCCCCCCCACACCCAGTTCTGCTGACTCTAAGGGGTCATCTACATCTGCCTTATAAGATAAATGGAATAACTGGAAAGACATAGTGGAGTCTAAGAGAAAGCAATCAATGTGCTTTGGGTCATGATTGGATATGTTATAACATAAACAGCTGCCTTTCAGTAAAGAGGAACACATTCTAGAAAACGTGATTTCCTCCATTGGTAATTTGAAGGGGTCCCTACCAGGAGCAGGGTGGGGGGTGGGGGCACCAGTGTCAAATGAGGCTGGAAAGATAGCTCACCTTCCTGGAGATGCTCCTGGTGGGTATCCTTGACTTTTCTCTGCTGAATCTCCAGCTGCTCTATCAACAACTTGTTTTCCTCTAAAACCAGTTCTGCCTGAGTCTGAAGCTGACGCCTACAATTGATTTACAAAATTAAATACTGCCACTCAGGTACTGAATGATTACAGAGACACTCCGGAGTCTAAAGGAGCGCAATTGATGTGTTGCAGGTCATGAATATCTGGACAAGTTTTAATGCTATACACGTCACTCACACAGTTAATCCTACCATTCGCATTAAATGGGAGGGGGAGGGGAGGAGGACAGCGATAACATTTGCATTATAAACTGCTTCAATAACTTTTTAAAATGTAACACTGCGAACATATACAAAAGTAGAAAAGAATCGGATAATAGACTTTCATGTACACAACACCCAGCTTGCACAACTGCCAAATGGTCAATCTTCTTTCATGTATAAACCTCCAATCCTGACACCCAATGGACTATTCTGAAGCCAGTAGGAAATTAGAAGAATTTAGAAAGTTCCCATTTTAATTGAGAAGTACTCCCTTATAATCAATAGCATATTTGCCCCCAAACAATGACTTTGTGAAAAGCCTCTGGCTGATTTCTTAAACCATACTAAGTACCAAAACTGCCCTTTCCTTACAGAGGGTGCAAAGTCAATCCCGGCCCAGCTCAAACTTCATGATCAAAAATTCCAATTAGAATGAGCTAAAGGGGCCTTTAGAAATCTGGTTAAATGCTAACCATTCAAAGAAATGGTAAACCAGTAAATTATCACAAATTTTCACTTTGAACTCAAAAAGTGAGGTGGAGGAAGGAGATAAAAAGATGAAAGGAGTCGGCTACAGCAATGACGTCACTCCAACAGCGGCTGCCCACGGGCTCCTGGGCCCCGGCTGCTAACACCGCACCCAGGACGGGGAGGGAGCTACCCAGCTGTGCGGAGCGGGAGCCCCCCACCCCCTCACCCGGGCTGGCCTGCCCCAGTCTCCTCATTTCCGCCTCAGAAGACTAGCTGCACTTCCTCCTGTTTACACTTTGGACTTTCTTTTTTTTTTTTTTAGATTTTATTTATTTATTTGAGAGCGAGAGAGAGAGAGAGAGAGAGCACATACCAGCAGCGGGGAGGGGCAGAGGGAAAGGGAGAGAAGCAGACTCCCTGTGGAGCTGGGAGCCTGATGCGCTGGCTGGATCCCAGGATCATGACCTGAGCCAAAGGCAGATGCTTAACCAACTGAGCCACCCAGGCGTCCCTACACTTTGGACTTTCTTAGGACTTTCTTTCTTCCTCCCTCCCTTCCTTCTTCCTTCTTTCCCTCTTCTTTTCTTCTTTCCCTACTTCCTTCCTTTCTTCCCCTCCCACCATTCCTTCCACCTTTTCTTTCTTTTTTAAATGAAAGGGATTCTCTTATTTCTTTAAAAAAAAAAAAAAAGTTAAAGCCTCACATTTAGTTTAATACTCCCTCCCATTTTATGGGTAGAGAAACTGAGGCCCGTTAAGCATGAGGTATCCCAGTTGGTCAGAGGAAGTCAGGAAAAGAAATGCAGAGTTTAGTTGCAGCCCAGAAGTTCAAGGAGAAATTATGTGAAACTGAGGGGACAGCTTCGACTGAAGTGTGAAGCTGGTGTGCCCGAGTGTCTGGGCACCCACACCTGTGCAGGAGCAGGGGGCTGCGGGAGGGCACAAGTGCCGGGGCCTCAGGGGTGGCCGGAGGTCTGCCTCCAGGAACCCCCACACCCCAGCTGGAGGGCAGTGAGTTCAGAGTAAGGGGGGAGGCCGGCTGGGTGGGGGTGCGCTGGAGGCACCACACAGACCTAATGGCTCCCCACCCACAGCCCGGGCCACACTACAGCAGGGTGCCAAGTGCAAACCCAAATAAACAGGATCGGGGAACACTGTGCACATGCGGATTTGAAAGTGAGGTCTTTTGTTTATTTATTTATTTTGATTTTATAGAGAAGTAAACAGGTTTGACTGGCATTTATATACAAGGTTAGAGGAAGGATCTGAGATCTCCGTTTTCTGGATGGCTCTTGGAAGCAGTCTAACCGACCCGCTTTCCAGGGTTCGAGGGGAAGCATGCTAGGAGCCCTGACAGAAGAAAATCCAAGTTCAACAGGGGAAGCCACAGTGCACTAAGATCCAGTAACTGCCCAGGCCAATCCCAACTGTACAGCAGTACCCATCCCATCGGGGAGAACCCACCTAATGCTGTTGGCTCCTATTCTAAATTCCTGGACATCACACACGGAAAACATTTTAATTTTGTTCAGTGATGTTAAGACATGTTAAAAGTCACTAAATATAACATAGCTACCCAAGGAGAAAAAGATCGATCTGAATAGTCTGTGCTTGGACCTTGCCTTTTGACTAAGACATTTGCTTGCTCATACTCACTGACTAGCCGTCTGTTGCTGCTGTGTCAATGAACAGGACCTGGCCCTGCCCTTGAGAAGCTCATCAAGGAGGACAGGTGAGACAGACGTGGAGATACCCGGGTAGGCACAGCACGGCAGGTACCAGGACAGGGTGTGGGTCTAGGGCTGTGTCAGAAGCTGAGACACGGCAGCAAAGAACTCTGCCTTCAGGGAGAGCTATAGACGGCACCATCCAATCAGCGCCAGGTGAGCAGGGCCTGATGGATGGGGAAGAGTGCGGAAGGGGCGTTCTGGGGCAAGGCAGCAGTGCCAGCAGCTGGAAGGAGAGAGGCCGCACTCAGCCGTCAGACACTGGAGGCCGCAGAAAGGGCACGGCAGACGGGGGCTAGCTGTACAGGACCCCATCCTGAGCTTCCTGGTCTAAAGCCCTGGGAAGAGTCACAGGGGAGCAAAAAGGATGTGGCTCAACAGGTTTGGGATGAGAAAACTACCTGGAGAAATACGACCTCAGAACATAAAAATGGGGAGCGTACGTAGATCGATTTCAGGTTTAAAAACCTATTCTTCAAAATTCAAGTTGAGAATAGTTTACTACATTGTCACTGTACCTTGTTAATTTCTTTACTACATTGTCATTGTACCTTGTTAATTTCTTAGAAACTCTCCCTGAAAATATTTTAGTTAAAGAAAATGTATTTGATGATTTCATAAAGTTTATTTCTACTATTCTGTTTTCTTTTGAGTTAGCAAAATACCAGAAACCCAACACCACTTGCCATTCCTCACTGGTAACAGGACAACTCTTGGTTAACTCTTGGTGCAATTCTTCATTTTCTTTCACCACTTCCTGGACTCGTATCCTGAACATCCTCATTTCCTCCTGAAATAAAACAGAGGTGAATCGTAACACACACATACATACGTGGTGCCATCTCTTAGCTCTAGCGCTGCCGCTGCGCCTCAAGTCAAAGGTCAGTAGCTTTCTAGCGAAGTCTCACAGGAACAGCAGGTACCGGCGCCAGGTGCCTGCCCTCAAGGAGCTCCCGGGCTGCTGGGAAACCAGGAGACAACCATGATGCTGAGTACAAGGGACAGAGAGCCTCAGGTATGAAATGCTCAATTCCTGATTTGGTAACACTTTTCTGTAAGTGCCAAATACTTAGATAGGAAAGAAAAGATAAAGGCAGGTCAAAAAGAAAAGCAGAGATGCCTATGAACACCGCAATTTTTCCTTTGTTTAAAGACTTCAGAGGATAAATTGGAGCTTCTTAGAGAAATGTTAAGAACTTTTCGTCCTAATTAAAGCCCACTTGGGAGTGGAAGGGGTCAGTGTGGGTAGGGCTTGGAGTCTCCTGATTTTGTCCCGTTGTGATCACCAGAAGCTTCTCCTAGTGAAGCCACCAGTCTGGACAGCTCCTTTGGCACCAGCAGGACTGAGGAAGGCCTCGGGGTCTGCTTTCCCTCCTAAACAGTGTGTTTGTGGCACTCCTGCTGGGCCTCCTTCCTCCCTGCTTTTCTTAGCCAGCCCTCAGTGGGCTTCCGTGACATGTTCTGGTCTTCCGTGAGAACCTTGCTGCCAGTGTTTACTCTCGGATGCTTCTAAATATTCTTCTCCCAGCTCTTAGACGTTTATGCTTATATCCGTTTAGCTTAACAATGCCAAGGAACTTCTCTTTTACCTTTCTGCTCAGACACACTCCCCAATGGCTGACAGCTCTTTTACAGAACAGGGCTCAGGCAAACTAAAGCCCGCAGGCCAGCTGCTTGTTTTGTAAATAAAGTTTTATTGGAACACAGCCACGGACATTCATTTGCACTTTGTCTATAGCTGCTTTCTTGCTACCACTGTGGAGCTGAGGTTTTGCAAACAGAGGCCCCGTGGCCTACTAAGCCTAAAATATTTACTAAATACCATTTACAAAAAATGTTTCCTGAACCCTGTTTTAGAAGGAGCACCAAATTAATTTGTTAATTTGGCTTGATAGCTAATTAATTAGTGTAAGATTAATTCACTCTCTTACAAAGTTAAGTGTCCAACAGAAAATCTAGAAGAAAAGGTTCAAAACTGCATCATGTGCACCATGTATGTGGGACAGTGTAACAAAGGCAGGCTGTGGGACTTAAAAGACCCTGCCAGCCAGCCAGCCCAGGAAACCCAAACTGTTCTCTCTGGATCCTTCTGATTCCAGAGATCTCTGGCCACTTACATGAGCAGTAGGGAAAGGATGGGACATATCTATCACACCCATGTAGCCTTGTCCACCTGTGTAATGAGAGTGAGCTCTGCTGCCAGAGGCCATTCCCATGAAACAGAGGTGAACAAGGCAGAATCAACAAAACCTGGCACCCTCACCACTACCAACAGAACTGGACTTCCCTGGGGTCAGCTCTTCAGAGAACTATGAAGCATTTAAGTCTGCCTAAAACATCACTGCTTACTACCTTCCCATGTCTGCCTGATCGTCCCTTCTACAGTAGAGTTTGCAGCTGCAGAGCATCAGGAAAGGAGCGTCCCCCACTGCCGTCCTGTCTGTACCCCAAGAGCCCAGCCCACACGGGGCTGCCTGCCTGGGAAATCTGAGCTTCCGATGCAGCACCATCCCATCCCTGCACACCTCTCCCATCTATCCCGTTGCACGCTTTCTGCTCCACTGACCCCTCCCTCCCGGCCTCCTTCCTTCTCTCCTTCTCTCCTTTCTTCTCTCCCACCCACCTGTACCACTGTGCTCTTTCTTTCCTTCCTCCCTTCCTTCCCTCCCTCCCCTCCTCCGTTCCTTCCTCCCTCCCTTCCCTCCTTCCTCCCTCTCTTCCTTCCCTCCTCCCTCCCTCTCTTCCTTCCCTCCCTCCCCTCCTCCCTTCCTTCCCTCCCTCCCTCCCTTCCTTCCCTCCCTCCCACATTTGAGAACATAGTAGATGTTGTGCACATCTACTTTAAACCTATCTTTAAAATGTTTCTTTAAAGTTTTAAACAGTCTTATTTTTTATAAACCTTGTCCTGAGACATCTGCCAGCTTACCTGAAGGGTGGCATTGAGCTCATCCTTCTCTTTCATTCGGTCTTCATAGGCAAGTAACAAGGGTGACAGGTACTTTATATCCAACTGAACATAATGGAATAAAGAAGGTTAACTTAGGTCTTACATCTGAATACAATCTGCACATTTTTCAAAAGCTAAGAAAATTTACTTCATTTGGAGTGGTTTTTAATAAGTATTTAATTATAGCACAGAAAATATGGGCCTGAAATTAAGTAACTTTTACTTACCAACCAGGGTGGTGTCGGGCCCTTTGATGGGAGGCCATCAATATTTAAAGTCTAAGAAAAAAACACAAATGAAGGCAAATTAAACAATGCTTCTTCTGAAAGTTGAGGCCTTAGATATTCCTTTTTTTAAGGAAGTTTTTTGTTTTTTTTGTGTGTGTTGAGATAAAACTAAAATGAGATTTATTTCAATAAAATACAACTGATAGTTGAAAACACATCAAGATGTGGATACCCTTTTCTAATTTTTCTAATATTTTAGTTGACTGACAAATGCACAAAAGTATTCCAAATAATGGGGGTGGAGGGATGGGTTAAATGGGTGAAGGGTATTGAGGACACTTGTGATTAGCACTGGGGTGTCATATGTAAGTGATGAATCACTAAATTCTACTCCTGAAACTAATATTACACTGTATGTTAACTAACCGGAATTTAAATAAAAACTTGAAAGAAAGAACGAAAGAACGAAAGAAAGAACTAAAGAAAGAACTAAAGAAAGAACGAAAGAACGAAAGAACGAAAGAACGAAAGAACGAAAGAACGAAAGAAAGAAAGAAAGAAAGAAAGAAAGAAAGGAAAGGAAAGGAAAGGAAAGGAAAGGAAAGGAAAGGAAAGGAAGAAAGAAAGAAAGAAAGAAAAAGAAAGAAGGAAAGGGAGGGAGGGAGGGAGGGAGGAAGGAGGAAAGAGAAATGAAAAAAGAAAAGAAAAGGAAAAAAAGAAGTATTCCAAATAAGAGTTGGGACGGCCAGAAATGTTGTAGAAAAAATGTCCACATTCAGTGGAAAGCTAGATTAGATGTCTTTCGGGGCCCTTGCAAGGCTAAGACTTTCAGATTCTTTTAGAGAATGCCAGTCACTTTAATTAACATAGTTGAAAGAACAAATTCCATGTTATAGTGTTAAGCTACAAAAACTTTGCAATATTAGTTCCAGAAACACTAAATAAAAATTTTACTTTAAATTCGCTATTTAAATGACATATTAAAGACTGAAACAAAAAATAACAAAACAGAATTCTTATTACATCATGGTGAGATTCTTCTCAAGCTGTAGAACAGTTTCCTTAAAGGCAGAATCCTCTGCCCAATTGGCTTTACTTCCTAAAATGAGGTTGTAATCTCTTCTTTCTAACATCAAGTAGTTTTTCCTCCAAATCCCAAGATTCCTGTTGTGATTTCATTATTAATTTGTTTAGCTTTAATACGTGTTTCATGTTATCCATGAGCACACTAGTCTTGGGGTTAATCTTCTCCAGGTTTTTTTTAAGTGCAGTCGAAAGTTGCATCCTGTCTAATGCAAGTTTTTTTATTTCAAAAGCAATTTTCACATCTTCAATTTCATTTTCCAGGTCTTCAATTTTAGCTTCAATTTGCTTATCTTGCATGATTTGTTCTGGAGTTTTTTCTTCATTTGCATCAACTACTGATTTATATTCCAAGAGCTGTTGTTTTGTCTGTGCTCTCAGCCTGAGCAGCAGGGTCAAGCGGTCCTCGGGACGCGCTGTCTGGGCGCCGGCGACCTGTGGTGACCCGCCTTCCTCGCCTCCCGCTCCAGAGTCCGCGGGCTCGGTGACCGCTTGCTCTCTGGGTTGCTTCTCCATTCTCCAATTCCTCCGGTGCAAAGAGGAATTGTCTGGGGCGGAAAGATGCAGCCTCAGGACCCGATTTTCCCGCCACTCTTTAAGGAAGTTTTTAATTTTAAGTCCAGTGTAGTTAACACAGTATTATATTAGTTTCAGGGGTACAATACAGTGATTCAATAATTCTATACATTACTCAGTGCTTAATCCCCTTCACCTGTTTCACCCATCCCCCACCCCTCTGGGAACCACCAGTCTGTTCTCTATAGTTAAGAGTCTGTTTTTTGGGTTGTCTCTCTCTCCCTTTTTTCCCTTTGCTCGTTTGTTTTGTTTCTTAAATTCCACATGAGTGAAATCATATGGTAATTGTATTTCTCTGACTTATTTTGCTTAGCATTATTATACCCTCTAGCTCCATCCATGTTGTTGCAAATAAGCCTTAGACATGCATGCACATATATATATATATATATATATAAACAATTTTTTCTGAAATGTTTGAGAGTAACTTGCAGACATAATGCCCTTCTTCCTCGAAATACTTCAGTGTATATTTCCTAAAAACATTCATTTACTCCACCACAGTAACATCATAAAAACCAGGAAATCAACACTGATGCAATACTATAATCTAATCTAGACTATATTAAAATTTTGCCTATTTTCCCACTAATGTCCTTTTCTGGTCAAAGATCCAATCCAGTATTATATGTTGTATTTAGTTGTCAAGTCTTTGCAGTCTTTTTAAATCTGGAACATATCTAGTTATTGTTTATTGAATGCTGAACTCTTGCAATGTTATATGTGGGAGGGTCTGGATTTTGTTGTCTTCCTTTAAAGAGTGTGGGCTTTTTTGTTTTTTTCCCTTCTTCTTTGTAGGCTCGTACATTGCTCATGGATCAACTTGATGCTTTTGAGGCTCACTTTTTACCTGCTGAGGGTGGGTCTGTAGTGACCTTTACTGAGAGGCTAGGCGAGCCAGCTACCAAGGCACGGTCCTTCTGGGCTCTTTCCTCAGGCTGCAGAGTTCCACAAGTTCTCTCCCTTGCTGTCAAGCCACAGGTCTCCCAGTGCTGACTGTTTGGCTCACGGCTCCCTGAACTTGTTTTCTGCCTGGCCTCAAGGAGTTTCATCCTTCTCTTTTGTTGAATACTAATCTGCTTCGGGTGCTCCACCCTGCCCTGTGAAGAGACTGTCTACAGACTGAAGGCAGAGGCAAACAACAGAAGGCTCACCTATTTATCTTTCTCCTGCCCAAGGTCACCATGCCACCTGCCATCTGTCAATAGTATTAATATGTGTTCTGTCTAGTTTTCGAGTCGTTTACAGTACGAGGGCCAGCCTGGTAGCAGTTATATTCCATCAGGCCCAGAAGCAATGGCCCTGATGGAATAATTCTTCCTTCAAGAAAAACCTTGTAACACATTCACCTTAAAACCTCATCTCATCACTCATTCAGCAAACAGTGAGAACTCTCTAAGTCATTATGGACATGACAACACAATGGTTTGCCGTGATTTTATGATCTAACAACAGGTGTGTCTTCTCACACAAATGAACATAATATACTACACACAAAAACACAGTACAGGATAGAATGTTCTAGCTGCCTTAAGAGCTGTACAAACAAAAGTCTGCGATGATTTGAGGGAGAGAGATCATATCTGACTGGAGTGATCAGGGAAGGCTGTCACAGAGAATGTGGCATTTGCACAAGGCAGAACGGTGTGGGAAAGCAGTGGCCTGTCACTGGGCCTGCCTGTCTGTATCCTTTTTAAAGAGAACTGGCTCACCCACAGCCCTGCAGAAGGCCCTGGCCTAGGAAGCTTGTTTTGGATCATGTGACCCCAAGAACTTTAATTTTTTTGCTGTGGTTAAAAAAACATTATATTATATTAAAAGAGGTCAGTCACAAAAGACCACATGTTGTACGATCTTATTGATGTGAAATGTTCAGAACAGGCAAATCCATAGAGACAGAAAGTAGCTTCGTGGTTGCAGGAGCCAATGCAGGGGGTGGGGGAAAATGAGGAGTGACTGCTAACAGGTAGGAAATTTCTTGTTGTGAGGAACTTGTTTTACAACTGACTGCAGTGATGGTTGCATGGTTCTGTGAAGACTGTAAAAATCACTGAACTGTGCACTTTAAATGGGTGAATTGAATATGTGAATTACATCTCAATGCTGTTATTTAAAAATTTAAACTTAAGTCCTACTTTAAAATCAGAAGCTCTTGAAGCTGCCTTGAATTCCCAGGAGCCACGTGAGAACAGATGTGGCCCCGGCTTCCCAGCTTGATCCCAGCAGGAGCCAGTCAGCTGTGTATCCTGACATGTCAGATGCCCCCCCCCCCCCCCCCCCCCCCCCCATTCCTCACATGCACTACTCTCTAAGAGCAAGAACCTGACCTTCTGGCTCCTCTTGTTATTCCTCACAGTGGTTTGCTCGGTGAGTTTATTGAACTGAATTCTGTAATACCTCTTCTAAAGTAAAAACTAGTCTGCTTTCTTCTCTCTATATATGCCTACATTGTGAAAGCACTCCCACCACCAAGCTAAGTACACACCCATCACCTCACATATTTACCTTTAAAAAAGAGAGAGAGAACATTTAAGTTCTACTCTCTTAGCAAATTTCAATTATACGATACAGCATGATCAAGTATAATCATCACGTTTTACATTAATCCTCAGATCTTACTCATAACTGAAAGTGTGTACCCCAGCCTGTCCCTATTTTCTCCACCCCCCAGCCCATGGCAACCACCACCGTACTGTTTCTGTAAGTTTGACTTTTTTTTTTTTTTTTTAAGATTCCACATATAAGTGATACTATTCAGTATTTGTCTGTCTTTGTCTGGCTTATTGCCCTCCACGTTCATCTGTGTTGTTGCAAATGACAGTACTACCTTCTCTTTTAAGGCAGAGTAATAGTCCACTGTATGTATATACACCACATTACATATATATCAATCACTTTTTTGTATATACATCACATTTTCTTTATCCATTCATCTGCTGGCAGACATGTGGGCTGTTTCCCTACCTTGGCTACTGTAAATAATGTTTCAACAAACATACAATTACAGCCATCTCTTCAAGATAGTGATCTTGTTTCCTCTGGACATCTACCCAGAAACGGAATTGCTCAATAGATGGTAGTTCTGTTTCTAATTTCTTGAGGAACCTCCACACTGTCTTCCACAGGGGCTGCACCAGCTTGCATTCCCACCGACAGTGTGCGAGGGCTCCTTTTCTCCACACCCTCACCAACACTTGCTACCTCTTCTCTTTTTAATAACAGACATGCTAATGGGTATGAGGTGACAGCAAATTATGATTTTAATTTGCATTTCCTTGCTGATTAATGATGTTGAGCACCTGTTGGTCATCTGTAGGTCTTCTTTGGAAAAATGGCTATTTAGGTCTGTTGCCCATTTTTAAATTGAGTTATTTATTTTTGTGCTATTGAATTGTATGAGTTCCTTGTATTTTTTGGATATTAATCCATTACTGGACATGTGGTTTGCAAATGTTTTCTCCCCTTCCATAAGCTGCCTTTTCATTTTGATGATGGTTACCTTTGCTGAGAAGTTTGATGAGCCCCATTGGTTTATTTTTGCTTTCAGTGCCATCACTTTTGGTGTCAAATCCAAAAAATCACCATCAAAACTGATGTCAAGGGGCGCCTGGGTGGCTCTGTCAGTTAAGCGTCTGCCCTTGGTTCAGGTCATGGTCCCAGTGTCCTGGAATTGAGCCCCACGTCGAGCTCCCTGCTCAGCAGGCAGTCTGCTCCTCCTGCCTCTGCCACCAGCAACCCCCCCCACCAAACTGGTGCTCACTCTCTCTCTCTCAAAAAAAAAAAAAAAAAAGACGGATGTCAAGGAGTTTTATGATTTCGGGTCTTACACTCAAGTCCTTAATTCATTTCCAGTTGATTTTGGGGTGCAGTGTAAGATAGGGGTCCAGTTTCATTCTTTTGCATGTGGACATCCAGTTTTTCCATCATTTATTGAAGAGACTGTCTTTTCCTCATACTATATTCTTGGCTCCTTTGTCAAAAATAAAGTAAGTATATATGCATGGGTTTATTTCTAGACCCTAAATTCTGTTCCATTGGTCTGTTTGTTTTTATGCCGGTATCATGCTGTTTTTGCTTACTATGGCTTTGTAATAGCTTAAAATCAGGAAGTGTGAGGTCTCCAGCTTTGTTCTTCCTTCTCAAGATTGCTTTGGCTATTCAGGGTCTTTTGTGATTCCATACAAATTTTAGGATTGTTTTATCTATTTCTGTGAAAAATGCCATTGGGATTTTGAAAGGACTGCACTGAATATGTAGATTACTTTGAGTAGTATGGACATTTTAATAATATTCTTTCCAATCTATGAGCACAGAAAATCTTTCCATTTATTTGTGTCTTCTTCAATTTCTTTCATCAGTGTTTTATTTATTTACTTTTTTGGTGTACAGATCTTTTACCTCCTTTGTAGATTTATTCCAAAGTATTTTATTCTCTTTGATGCTATTATAAATGAAATTTTTTTTCCTAATTCCTTTTTCCAATAGTTTGTTGTTAGTGTCTAGAAACAAAGCTGATTTTTGTATATTGATTTTTTTATCCTGCAAATTTGTTGGATTAATTTATTAGTTCTCTTACGTTTTCTTATTATTAACTTGCCTGTTCATTTTAGCTTAGAGAAGTCTCTTTAAGGCCGGTTTAGTGGTGATGAACTCCTTCAGCTTATGCTTGTCTGGAAAACTCTCTGTCCTTCATTTTGGAAGGATAGCTTTGTCAGTTATTCTTGGTTGGCAGTTTTTTTGTTTCTGTTTTTAGCACTTTGAATATACCACTACTCCCTTCCGGCCTGTAAAGTTGCTGCTGAAAAATCTGCTGATAGTCCTATGGGAGTTCCTTTGTGTGTAATAAGTTGTTTTTCTCTTGCTGCTTTTAAGATTGTTTCCTTGTCTTTAACTTTTGACAATTATTAAATTATATGTGTTATTAAATTATAATGTGTTTTGATGTGGGTGTCTTTGGGTTCTTCTTATTTGGAACTCTCTGAACTTCCTAGATCTGGATGTCTGTTTCTTTCCCCAGGTAAAAGAAATTTGTAGCCCTTACTTCTTTTTTTTTTTTTTTTTTAAAGATTTTGTTTATTTGACAAGAGAGAGACACAGCAAGAGAGGGAACACAAGCAGGGAGGGTGGGAGGGGGAGAAGCAGGCTTCCCGTGGACCGGGGAGCCTGATGTGGGGCTTGATCCCAGGACTCTAGGATCATGACCTGAGCTGAAGGCAGAAGCTTAATGACTGAGCCACCCAGGTGCCCCTGTAGCCCTTACTTCTTAAATAAGCTTTCTGCCCCTTTCTCAATCTCCTCCTTCTGGGACCCCTGTAATCCACTTGATAGTGGCCCACCACTCTTTTTCAGTTTCTTTTTGCTTCTCTGAGCAGATGAATTCCACTGCCCTGTCTTCAATTCATGGATTCTTTCTTCCACTTGCTCTAGTTTGTGGTTGAACCCCTCTGTTGAATTTTTCGGTTGAGGTGGTATAGTCTTTAGCTCTATGATTTCTGTTTGGTACTTTTTAGTTTTTCTATCTCTGTTGAAATTCTCACTTGGTTCATGCTCTCTTGACCTCGGTGAGCATCTTTATGACTGTTATTTTGAACTCTCTATTGAGTAAATCACTTATCTGTACTTCATTAAAATCAGTTTCTGATCTTTTTGTTTGGAACACACTCCCCTTTTCCTGCATTTTCCTTGACTTTCTGTGTTGGTGCATTAGGAAAAACAGCCCACCTCTCCCAGTTTTGACAGACTGGTCTCCTTAAGAGATGAATGAGCCTCATCAATCAGCCCGGCCTGAGCTCCTGGTTGCCTCTCAAACATCTGTGACTGTTTAAGCCACTGTCCTCGTTCTTAGTGGCTCCCAGTAGTTGAGGGTGTACCAGAACTCATTACTTTCCCGAAAGGGAAGACTGTCTTCAGCTCCTAGATGCAGGCTGCTTGGAAACCAGACCTCAGGCAGCAGCTGGGAAAGTATGCAGTCAAACCCCTTCCAGGGAAAAAAAGTAGGACATGGGTGTTCCTGCTTGCTCCCCCTATGCTGAACCCAGTGTGGGGCCACAGAGGGGTGCTCCCACGCCTGTTGCAAAACTGCTTCTTTGTTTGCTAGTCCTGTGGGAATCATGAACTGAAGTCCCACTGGCTATGAGAGCTAGGTGATTTGGGGGGCCTGTGAAAACTAGTCTGCTTTCTTTCTAAAGTAGGTACACCAACAAACAACAGCTATACCCTTGAGGAACAGGACTAAGAATGGAGCCGCTGACATGGACTTTTACTCCTTAACTTTATATACTTCTGTATTGTTCCCAGGTTTTGTTTGTTTTACAAAGAGTCTTTATTGCTTTTGAGAAAGGGGGAAGGGAAGGAAGAGATGAAAGAAGGACACAGAAAGGTCCCCAGAAAGACTGTGTTTTGCATGTGCTTTTTTTTATGCCAAATAATAATAAATACGAACCCTTCAAGATTAGAAAGCAATTCAACAGTAAAGCCTAAAAAATCAGAAAACTGACATTTTAAAATTGAAAACATTACCTCTTCCTTGGACAAATGCCTGAATTTTGTCTGATATCTACTCAATTCTACATTTAAACGATGGACAGTCATTTTTAACCCATCATTTTCATCCACCAGTTCTTGAGCTTGTTTTCTTAGATAAAGTAGCTCAGGGGCAGCAACTACTGAAAAAAAAAAAAAAATTAGTATTAGAAGAACTTACACCAAAATGATCAAGATTTTATATAAATTGCCAATCATCTGACCTATTTTCCCCTTTTGGGCTCATAGAACCAGTGGAGGACAGATTGTATAGATATTAATGAATAAAAGTTACTAAGTATTCTTTAACACTGAATAGTCAACAGTGTTTTGGAAATTTGTGCATGTACAATTAAAATAAAATGAGGGGTGCCTGGGTGGCTCAGTCATTAAGCATCTGCCTTTGGCTCAGGTCATGATCCCAGGGTCTTGGGATCGAGCCCTGCATTGGGTTCCCTGCTCCGTGGGAAGCCTGCTTCTCCCTCTCCCACATCCCCTGCTTGTGTTCCCTCTCCTGCTGTGTCTCTTTCTGTCAAATAAACAAAATCTAAAAAAATAATAAAAATAAAATAAAATAAAATGCAAACTTTAGATTGGAAAGAAAAATCATTGTCTCAGATGATATACAGTATGTGCCTTGAAAGCCATATAAGATAAATGGAAAATTTATTAGATCTAAGAACTTTTCCATAGAATAATAATGTCCTATTAGAAAACATAACAGAAAATAGATTCCAAAAAGGAATAGCACAAATAATATAAAGTTGCAGAAATAAATGTGCCTAACACAAGAAATACAGAGTCTGAAGAAGACTACAATGCTTTTCTTAACGTCATATTATAAATAGATCAATGTATACAGAAAACATTAGTGATTATTTATATAACCTTAGAGTTAAAAAGGACTTGAAAGGGCATAAGTCATAACAGAAAAATATCCTATATTTAACTGAGTTATCAACAAATGGAGAAACCATTACATACATGAAAAAGGGCCAAAATCCCTAACATGTAAAGAGCTCCTATAAATCAGTAAGAAAAAAAAAAAATCAAGGTATATCAATTTATTTATTTATTTATTTTAAAAAAGGATTCGTTTTTTTTCTTTTTTTAAGATTTTATTCACGAGGCTAAGTGCCTTTGGCTCAGGTCATAATCCCAGGACCCTGGGATCATGACCTGAGCCAAAGGCAGATGCTTAAGCAACTGAGCCACCCAGGTGTCCCAGTATCTCAAATTAAAATGGGAAAATTTATGAAAGAGAAAATGACCTGCAAAGATATAAAAAAAAAAAAATACTCAAGCTCATCAATAGTAAAATAAATACAAATAAAATTAAAATAGGATTTCCTCCCTGACCTTTTTGCTTGTCAAATTAGTAAGGAAAATGTAATCCTTATCACTGCTAAGTATGTGGAGAAAGCAGCACTTTCTAAAAGATTTATTTATTTTAGAGAGAGAGAGAGTGAGAGAGTGTGTGCGTGTGTGGGAGTGGGGATGGGGGGATAGGGCAGAGGGAGAGAGAGAATCTCAAACAGACTCCACGCAGAGTGCAGAGCCCAACGCGGGGCTTGATCTCACGAAGAGGCACTTTTATATGCTGTTCATGGGAATAAAAAACTGATATGAAATGTATGTAAGATACTATGCTAAGCATAAAGAACCAAAACAAGTATTGGAATTTCTTTGGCATAATAATGATATAGCAAATAAAATCAAATTTTAACAAGGATATTAATGGAAGAACCTTAAATATTATAATGCAATATCAACAACAACATAAGCAAATATTACAACATAAAATACTAGCTTTCAAATAAATAAGAAAATTAGTGAATTCTTGTTTATTCCTTTAATAAAAGAACTGTGTAGTTATCCCCACCTTCCTGAGGGGAGGCTTTCTCAGGCTCTTTCAACTTTCGGTTTTCTTTTTCCGTTCTTTTCAGTTTTAATTGTAGTTCTTTCATTGCTTGTTTTATTAGGTTAAGTTCAAGAGTAAGGGTTTGATTTGCATTGCTTAGAAACACATTTTCTTCTTTTAATTCCTTGAACTTTTCTTTGGTTATTTCTATACATCTTTGCTGTGTTCTACCAGTTATATCTGGAAAGGTACAGAGAAAAAGTTTTTAAATTTTAATTTTTACAATTTTACATCAAAATTACAAAAGACTTTACAAAAAAACCACAAAAAAGAAAGAAACAACCACCCGAGTCACTTCTTCATGTCAGGCCTCGTGCTAGGTCCTTCAGTCCCTGCAAGGAGAACGGCCAGTTCAGGAGAGAGCAGCTGATCTGCCGAGGCCACAGTAAGCCACAGGGAAAGAGGTGGGAGAGGGAGAGGCAGGAGCCCAGCGAGGTCCTTGCATATCATAATACGGAAAGCAGAGGTTCTGTCCTGCAGGCCACCAGGAGCCAGGAAAGGCTTTTAAGCAGAGGTGTGAAAAAGAAGTCTCTACTCTCAGATGAGCCCCTGCGGCTAGCAGTGAAGAAAGTGACCGGGAGTGAAGCCTAGCCCAGAGGGGAAGCCAGTCTGGAGGCCCCCAGAGCGGGGGCAGAGAGGAAGGGACTGATGAAGGACTCAGGGGCTCAACCCCGACAGGGCTCAGCAGCTGACTGGGTGTGGGCAGTGAGGGAGGGGCAAATCAAGGAGGCCTACAGCCACCTGTGGTCTGGAAGACACTTAGCCCGACAAGGAACACAAATGCAGCAGGGAAGGCGAGCTCAGTTTAGGACACGGGCCATGCTCTGAAGGTGGCCTCAGCTGGAGACGCCGAGCAGCTGTGGACATCAGGGAGAGGAGACGCCAGAGGTCACAAAGGATTTTAAGAAGGAGTTTTAGCAAGAGAGATTGGAGGAGAACAGAGAACGATGTTCCATGGAGAGATATGCTGACAGAAGTCAAAGGAGGTAAGGACCACAATGGGCTCCCCGGCCAGGGCATGCCTCCGACTGAAGGTGGAGGCAGAAGCAGAGCCTCTTGGGAGCAGACCAGGGTGGGAGGACCGGCGGCTCCAGATAAGCCTCCCCGACCCTTGATACATCCTATCCAATCCCTAGGACAGGAAAGGGTAGTCTAAGAAATGAGTAACTCCACAGCTCCACTGAAAACAAGAGGGGAACTCGGAGGCGTCCCAGAAAGAAAACGTTTGAGACTGGATTGAAGATGGGAGCTATGGCCTAAAATATGCCAGGAGAGGTCAGCTAGAAAAGTGCCGGAGTGCTTCCCGGCCTGGGCTTGGCCCTGGCACGTGATGGGGACACAAAGTGTCCCCCATTGGCAGACACTGGCCTCCCAGTGTCTGAGCACATCCCATGGGGACATCCATCCACCATTCACTGTCTGAATGTTTACACCCTCTCTTTTAGAGCAAACATGGAAGTTCAGCAGGTGCCCCTTTCCCAATTTCAGTAACGGGACAGAAGCAACAGCCTTTACAGGGGAAAAAAAGTGACCTTTATTTTAGACAAGATGATTCTGGGCATTCTCCGAAATTATAAGCTTTTCATCATAATTAAATTCAAAAGGCAAATACCTGGGGAGGGTGGAGGCTTTTCACATAATGGTGGTTTTTCATCCTAGGGAAGAAAAAACATGAGTAATGAATTAAGAGTCTTAGCATCTTCTAAAACGGGATTGGCATGAGCAGCTGGGTCATCGTATATCAAATATTTAAATACATTTTTTTCTCTTCACTTTGGCTCTTGTACTTCTTAGTCTGCTTTAGCTTTAGAAACTCTAATATCCATTGTTTCTTTTAACTGAAACTTAAACTTTAAGGGTCTTGCCCTTGTGGTGGCTTCTCTGAGGCACTAAAGGAAGTCCTGTTCAGGCTTTCTTCCTGACTTTTTGCCTGTGAGTTCAGCCACTGTGTTTTCACATGTAGGTCTCACGAGGGACAGGCCGTCAGTTCACGTTCAGAAGCATGAGACAGGACTGCAGGTGCTGAGCAGAGATGCACAAAGCAAATTCTAACTGGGATAGACAAAAAGACCCCATATGCCGTAGAGAAGCACATTTCTAAGTCGGGTTGAGAAAAGAGTATGATCTTTCTTTTCAACCCAAAAGTTAGAGGAAAGGGAAAGCTATGAACTTTTGTTCATTTTTCCATTGCACATCATTCATTTTTCCATTACACATCGGTCTGATATTAAGTTTCTAATTTCTGCTGAAAAAGTAAATAAGGTTATAAATGAACTCTACTGAGAAATCTTTAACTTTTAAATTCCTATGACATTGAAGGATTAAAACCTAAGTTAAAACTATTTCCATGTTTGCAAAAAAAGGGAAAAAACTATTTCCACATTTGCAAATTTGTTTGTCTATTCATTCTGCAAATTACATATGTGATTTTTAACCACTCAATGCATTACATTCATTTTTAAACTATGGAAAATCTGAGTTTCTTCATATTTCAGAAGTATTTTATTTTATTATTTTTTTTTAGAGAGAGAGAGAGTGCATGCACATGTAGGCGCATGTGCACACACACGTGTTTGGGGGGGTAGGAGCAGAGAGAGAGGGAGAGAATTTTAAGCAGACTCTGTGCTTAGTGCAGAGCCCAATGCAGGGCTCAATCTCACAACCCCGAGATCATGACCTGAGCCAAAATCAAGAGTCAGATACTTAATCAACTGAGCCACTCAGGTGCCCCTCAAAAGTATTAAAAAAAAACAACAACAACATTTAATGGGAAAGGACTCTTAAGGCAAGGTGTCCCCCCTCCCTCAATAAATCACAAAAAATTTTTTTAAATTATGGCGGAAATTCTATTTATTGAGAAAACTGGTTTTTAAAAAAATGAATCTTACCTTTAAATTCAGAACAGAATGTTTATCATCTGATTAAAAAAAAAGAGAGAAGAAAACTTTTTTTAAAGCAGATAAAGACATCTGACAACTCAGAAGAGCATGATCATAGGAACTTGCCTGCTACCAATGAGCTGAACAAGGCCCGGGGTGGGGACAGCCTTCGCAAGGTTACACAGCAAGCTGGTCCGGATAAGGCAGGGGGCCTGACTGAACTGCTCATCTCTCTTCTGTTAATTTGGGAGCACCTCCAGTAGCTCCCATGATTACAGAACCAGGGCCAAGTCCTTGGGAGTGACTCTGAGCCCTCCCTGCCTTTCCGACACGGCCCTATCCCAAATGTGCCCCAAATGTACCACCCGCTGTTCCCCAGATATGCCAAGGCTCCACTCCTCTCTGCCTAGAAGTAGCATCTGACCTGGTCAGACAAATAGTTGTTCCTTGAAGCAAACCACCTTGGCGATACAAAAGCAAACAAATCTCGCTCAGTTATTCTCCATTTACAAATACACATTTGGGATGAAGGCACTCCCTGAGGAGGGTAATCTTATGCCCTAGTGTGCCTTGTGCCCTTTGTCATTGTGAAAAGTTGGTTGTTGTTAGTTTCTACAGTCAATTTACGGAGCAAAAATAACTGGATGAAAATAAATTAGAAACAAATATGCAAAATCCAACAGAATTCAGAAACATGGACAAAAACAAAAGATTGTAAATCTACTTCCTGGTTCATTACAATTTGTACCAACACTTGAACGATAATCACTGAAGAAATCATTTTTGACCGAAATGTCATCTTGCCCCACTATCTGCAACTAAACATCTGATCAAATGTCCTGGGGCAGTTTAGACTGGCACACCCATTGAAATCCTGCCTTGTCTTTCCAAATACAGCCTAACAAAGCCTCCTCTACCTGCCACCTTTTCCAGCCGGCAATGTTGACTGCTCTCCTGGCCTTTGTGCTACTTCTGCCATGCGCCTCCGCCCCAGACTACAGCTCCCCAGCTACACGTCCTGCCCTGCAAATGGGATGGGAAGGGAGGGGCCCATGGCTCCGTCATCTCTGGCACACAGTAGGTGAGCATCTGATGAGCAAATGTTTAAACTGATACAAAAAGATTTTGCATTTTTATTTTTATTTTATGTTTTTAAAGATTTTATTTATTTACTTGACAGAGCGAGACACAGCGAGAGAGGGAACACAAGCAGGGGGAGTGGGAGAGGGAGAAGCAGGCTTCCCGCTGAGCAGGGAGCCCGATGCGGGGCTCGATCCCAGGACCCTGGGACCATGACCTGAGCCGAAGGTAGCCGCTTAATGACTGAGCCACCCAGGCACCCCAAGATTTTGCATTTTTATTTATTGTTCTTTTTTTTATTGTTTATTTATTGTTGCAATAGTCTTTGCTTTGGTATCTTACAATTCTGCATCAGACCTACTGCCTTCATATTTAATGAACTCTTGGATGTCTCTCCCCTTAAATTCTTCACCAGACAAAACTGGGGAAGGGCAGGGGATTCACGAGTAAGAATGGCAAAATGCTGCTGGCAATAGAGGGTGGGTGGTAGCCACGTGGGATTTCCGCTGACCACTTTCTTTACTTTTGTACGTTTGTAAGGTCTCATGATAAAACATTTTAAAAAGGGCAATTCAGGGGCGCCTGGGTGGCTCAGTCATTAAGCGTCTGCCTTCGGCTCAGGTCATGGTCCCAGGGTCCTGGGATCGAGCCCCAGATCGGGCTCCGTGCTCAGCGGGGAGCCTGCTTCTCCCTCTCCCACTCCCTCTGCTTGTGTTCCCTCTCTTGCTGTGTCTCTCTCTGTCAAATAAATAAAATATCAAAAAAAAAAAAAGGCAATTCACCTAGTTTTCTAAAGAAAATCATCATCTCTATTGTATCTTAGTCATCAACTTTTCAGAAAAAAGAGCCAGAATTGGCATCACCCAAGTTCACTTTGGTACTTAATGTATGTACAGTACGTTGGGCTCTGGGTATATATTTTATTTCCTGTTTTCTCATTGATCATTTCTCAAAAACATTTCCAGACTCCTTGCCCTTCTCATTTCTACAGTCTGCCAGACAAGTGGTATAAACTATTCAAATAACAGCAAAAGTCTCCCATCCTGGGCATCCTACTGTGTACAGGATGCCTCATTAGGCACCACCCCCATCCTCATAGAGAAGCCACACCATGTGAGCACAGTCTTGCTGTCAAAAATGCTAGTAATACAGATAAATCAAAACTCCCCCATGATCCTAATCCTCTGAACCTTTCCCCTCCCAAGAGGTAACCATGGTTATCAACTGGGTATGTTTCCTTTCAGATATATCTGAACATATAAAACATTAAAAAGTCAAACACACAACCCCTCCTTCCACCTCCTTTATGTATAATAGACATTAGAGGATAGGGAGGGAGAATAACATGTGCATAGGTCCAGTGGCAGAAGGGAACATCATGCAGTTGAAGAAGTAAGAGAACCCCGGTGTGGCTGGAGAATGGCCAGCAGGTCTGGTAGGCTATAGGAAACCAGTGAAGAGATCTAAGTAAAAAGGGTGTGGGGGCCCATGGGGGGCAGACAGGGATACTACTAGATACTACTTCATGTTTTGACAAGATTCTCTGGCTGCTACCAGAGGAAGAGACACTGGGCAGTCCATATGTACCCATGTATCTGCTGGGTGTAACACACAACAAAGGGTCCTGGAAGCAGGCAGGCAGGGCGTGACTACTTAGAAGAGCAAAGGGCCTAGACCGGCCTTGGGGACCCCAACATTTACTGGGCAGGGAGAGGAAGATGAGCCTGCAAAGGAGATGAAGAAGGGTTACCCAGAGAGGCATGAGGAGACAAGGAGCACGAGATGTCATGAAGCCAAGAGGGAGATGGATTTTAAGACAGCGGGAGCAATCCTCTGTGTGGAGGCTCCTGAGAAGCCACAGAAGATGAAGCCAGAACATCATCCACTGTGCCTGTCAGGATGAAGGTCAGCGGCTTGGGGGAGTCATGGAGACGGAGCGAGCCAAAGTGCAGTGGGTTCAGGGGGCGCCGTCAAACGAGGGAAGGGAGGAGGTGTGTAGAGAGCTGTCTTTTGATAAATTGGGCGATGGAGGAGAAAGAGAAAGCACAGCGGGGTGGGAGGGCATGACTGGGATCAGAGGAAGGCAGGGGACAGTGTCCATGAATCTGGCAGCTCCGACCAAGGGACTGGTATCTCGACCAAACGACTTCAGCCTCTGGTCTCCTTGGCCAATTATTGCTAGGGCGAAGGAGGGCGCACGGGGCTCACAGAGCTTCACAGCTTTGGCCTTTAGACAGGATTATCAGCCAGCATTTATGGAGGGTGCTGTGCTTCCCACTGTGACGGAATTTAATCCCTGTAAGAATCTGATGAGAGGTGCACTCAGACTGAGCACAGGCGGGGTTAAATAACTTAGGAAAGCCTCTCGTTACCTGGAAATGACAGAGTCGAGAACCAAACCACTAAAACCCAGAGATTCTGATGTGTTGTCCAAGGATCACCCACATCACACTTTCCAAAGTGCTTGTTAAGAACACAGACCTTGGGCCCCAGCCTAGAGCCACTGCATTAGAATTGGGGGCTGGCGTGGGGCCTTTTCCACAAGTGTCCAGAGGCTTTTAATGCCCACCACAAAGCAAAAGCCACTGCAGGAGCCGGACTCCTCCCCAACCATGTGCTCCAGGCTCCTGTTAGCAGTGTGCCTCTCAGCTGCACTCCCCCTCCACCTGCGTACCTGCACCACTTGTCCCTTGCCAGGGGCGCAACGATGAGCTTCACCAGCAGAGGGCGCTGGAGACACACGGAGGAGGAAGAGGCCTGGGTGCCTCATCCCAGGGCTGTCTCCATCCCTCTCTCTGTCCTTTCTGCTCTCTGCCCGACCCCCCCGACCCCCACCACGCCCCGGCACCCACTTCCCTTTCTCTAAATGGCCAGCCAGCACTTCCCACGGGTGGCTTCTTCTGGCACTCCTCTGGATAGGGCGGCTTTCCGGTGAGTTCTGTTAGCACGACACAGCTAACTTCTCCACTAGCCCGTGGGCCACTGCGACGCCATCCCCAGCATTGCATCTGGGCCTTGGGTGACCCTCCAAATGTGTTTCTTCCCTTGGGTGCCCTATGTATGCGTTAAGTGTAGGGGAGCGGCTCTTCCCTCTCTCTGCTACAGCTGTCTCCTCTAGGCTTCTCTCTAGCCCTTCGCAGGCAACCGTGAAAGTTGATGATTCTTTGTATTAAACTTTCCCTGTTCAGATCACCATGTGCTTTCTGTCTCCTGATTGGATTCTGACTCACAATAACACACCAGGCCATGGGCAGCACAGATGTTAGAAAACGGATGGACATGTGTAAACACAGGGAGATATTCCGGGTGTGTGTAAGAGAAGAGGCAGGTAACAAAATGATGTGTTTGTTACACCTGCATACATCCTAAATTGTTACAATTATCTACGACAGTACAATTATGTGCATTTATATATTTCTGCATTTCAGGGTTTTTGGGTTTTTTTTACAGTGAGAAAGTATTACTTCTGTAATTTAAAAAGAGACTTTTTTTACACGAATTTAATATTCATATAGATTTTCCCACAGGGATAAAACATGCCACCTAACCAGCTGGTGCTTTCTGGTCCAGGTATTACAGTGCCGGCATTCTGTTTTCTAACTGGTCCCCGTGAGCCTGAGCAGCTCTGAGCGTCCCGACAAAGCAGCTGTCAGTGCCCACTGGGTGCCGGGTGTCCTCACCTGTACATGGAAGCGGCCTCTTAGGAAGCGGACAACTGTTCTGGAGCCACAGGGAAAGAGTGTGTAGAGCGTAGAGCCTGAGCCATGATCCTCCCCACCACGTGCCCTCTCACGGCTGACAGAACGGACAAAATGGACTCTAAAGTGAGCACCTGATACGTTAGAGACAACCTAACATCCAGGCAAGCAGCCAGGGACTAACTTCTCTCCAGTGAAAACAGAACTCAGAATATTCCCACTTACAATCACAGGACCATGGAGTGGAGCTACAATGGCTATATGTTCAAAAAATTAACCAATATTTATTGCCACAAAATGCTTTTATATATATATATATATGTATATATATATATATATATTTTTTTTTACCTTTTTCTTGTGTACGTTGTGTTGTAAGAGGCGAGCATGGAAACCCATCCTGGTCAGAAATATTTTCGTCATCTTCCCTGTCCACCCCATGTGACAGTGGGACCTTTTTGTTACAAAAGACAAAAGAACATGTGATAAATGTTATCTGTATCAAATTTCCTCCTACCAAACTCAAATGTCTTATTCCATACCTCCTCCACAGCCACCTGCCGCTGAGACACAAAAGGACCACACCCAGCAGGGCTGGAGGAAACCTCAGCTCCCTCCGGAAAAGCCTGGTAGCAAAGGCAATGCCATCCAAGCTATGCTTAGGCCAAGTAGAACTCTGCGTCCCAGCCATGTCACCTGGGCCACTTGCCTTCCTCACTCCTGCCAGGGACCAGCCCAGGAAAGGGGGCTGCACCTAGCCCGCTCAGCACAGCACCCAGGACCACTCTAGCTGGGTACAGATGCCATGTTAGCCATCCCTATGTGGGCCGAGAACTGCCGAGCTGCCCCGGGAGAAGCCTCATCCAGGTCACTGTGTGGGCTTGAGGCCTGTCAGGTCTGCTAAGTTTGCCATCTGTGTGAGTTGTGTAAATGTTGTTTCCTGAGGGAACAGAACCCCCCCCCCGCCACTGTCCTGTGAGGGTGTCCTACGTAGGTACCCTGAATGGTGGCAGGGCTGCAGAGCTGGTCCTTACAGACCTCCCCGTGAGGAGCCTGAGACAGTCCCACTGGGGCAGAGGCTGTCTGAGGGGAAGAGCAGTGAACCAGGTCTTGTACAAGAAGCCATGACTGGCACTCTCTGGGCTGCTGTCCCTTCTGCTATCCTGACTCTTCAGTGAAGTCTTGCTTATGTGATAAGCCGGGCCTGGCTGTGCTGTGGGCAAACGGAGGGCCATTCCCAAGGCTGACAGAGAACTGGCGGCACTGACTGGCAAGATGTCCACCAGAAGGGGCGTTTCCAAGCCGAGAGCTAAGGCTGTTAGGCCCACCGGGCTCTGGGAACAGGGCTCCAGGGTAACCCCGCTCAGGAGGGCGCACAGGTCTCCCACTCTACTTAGCTTCTGAAGGAAGAAAAAATGACTTCTCCACTCTTATCTCCTGGGAACCAACTGCCTGGTTCACCCCGTCAGAGATCTATTAAGTGACTCCCATCAAGGAAATGGGAAAGTGCGAAGGGGCCTCAAATATCGCCCTCTCTGCTGGTCTCTGAGGGTTAAGGCTGAGCCCGTACGGGCCCTAGATTGTAGCTGTGCCACACACCGGTGTCTAGGCGCCGTACAGGCGCACTGGAAATACGTGCGTGCACACATGGCGCTTTCCAGCTCCCTGATCAAAGAGCGCCAGACAGAACAAGCCAATATCCAGCATCAGGAAAATGAGGAAGTCCCCGAATGGTAGCGCTGCACAGCGGGCTACTGTCAGCCTGGACAGTGAACCGAGCACCGCGGCACACGACAACTGAAGACCCTCAAACGCTCCAAACAATACAGGCTGTCCTGACTAAAATCACAGCGTTTTCAGAGTAGGCAAAACTAAGGTGATTCTCCAAGAGCTGATCAGCTCTGGGAGTCGGGGCGGTGGTGAACTCTGGGGAAGCAGTGACCTCTTCTCCGTCACGAAGGGAACCTTCTGGGGTACTAGTAATGTCATTTTTCTTTTTAATCTGAGTGGTAGCCAGTTTATAAAATTTCATTGAGCTGCACATTTATGGTCTATGTACCTCTGTGTATAGTTAATACACCGATTAATAAGCCTAAAGAATTTGTGACCATATCTTAAAAACCTCTCTAATTTAAAAGTTTGAATGTAAAACATTTTTTAAACTGCCAGATACTTCTGAATATAAAAATTACCTTGGTAATTCAAACAAAACCTGAAGAAGAAATGGAAGGAAGAAGCAGGCCAAACCGCCTGCAGCACTGACGTTAGAGGTGCCAGGAATGGCCTGTCCGCACATGCCCGCAGCACCTGTGCCCGGCTCCTTCACGCTCTTCCTGGGTGGTCTAGCACCCCAGATTTGAGAGAGGAAAATGTACATGCTATAGTACCTAGGGTAATTGTAGGTGGGGAAGAAAGGTATAATTTGCAACCTCGTAGAGGGAAAGAAATCAAACTGAAAAAATCATCAATTCAAAGGAAGCCCCCCCCCCCAAAAAAAAAAGAATTAAGGGGAGAGATAGAAAAACTGAAATGACAACGTTAAACTCAAATATATCCACATACACCTTAAATATAAAAGGACCAAACGGTTCAATAAAAAGACAAAGGAAAAGTTTGTCAAACCTGGTTAACAAAAAACTATATGCTACAGTGATAAATGGAGGAGTAGTGTGGTATGTGAATTATATCTCAGTGAACTTGTTTTAAAAAACGATATGCTCTTTACAAGACACAGGTAAAGATGAGGACAGAGAAAGGTTGAAATTAAAGGATGGAAAAAAAACAGATCTACAACCATCAAACAGAAGAAACATGGAAAATGTCATACAAAATAGATGTTAAAGCCAAACACATTTTTAGAGACAAAAAGGTTCACTTTATAGTGACAAAATATCCAATTTACCAGGAAGACACAGTTTTAAACCTGTACACACCTAACAATGTGGTTGGAGGCAAAGGAACACATGTTCTGGGATTTCACGCATATAAAGTTCAAAAACATGCACAAGTGATCAGCGATGTCAGAAACCTTCTATTACTTGGAGGAGAAAACCTGCCAACACGGCAAGGAAGCTCCAAGTGTGGAATCTTTTTTTTTTTTTTTAAGATTTTATTTATTTGACAGAGAGAGAGATAGTGAAAGCAGGAACACAAGCAGGGGGAGTGGGAGAGGGAGAAGCAGGCTTCCCGCCGAGCAGGGAGCCCGATGTGGGACTCAATCCCAGCACCCTGGGATCACGACCTGAGCCGAAGGCAGACGCTTAACGACTGAGCCACCCAGGCGCCCTGCAAGTGTGGATTCTTATAGCTTCAAGAGTTTGGGGGCTGGGAGACCAACTACCTGGGTGGAGTCCCCGCTATTCCTTGGCCTCCAGCAGAGATGAACCCGAATGACTCAGGGCCCAGCCCATGGGCGTGGCCACCTTCCCGGATGCCTCTCCTCACACCAATGATGCTAAGGTAAGAACCTCACCCCAGATACATCGTATGTTATCAGAGGCGGAGCAACAGGAGGGTCCAGCTAGCTCCATCTCGGGGTAAAGTCAAGAGTGTGGTAAGAATTTGCAGTGAACCAAGAACTAACTCTGGTTTTCCGGTGGTTTTGTTTTTAAGTAGGCTCCATGCCCAACGTGGGGCTCAAACTCACAACCCTGCATCAAGGGTTGAATGCTCTACCAACTGAGCCAGTCAAGTGCTCCCAAGAACTAACTCTGGAAGGGGCAGTTCTGATGTGCAAGGTAGAAGGACCTCCGGAGGTCCAACACCATGCTTGACTAAGGGTTTGGGGATCCGTGTTTCCTTGCCTGCTGCATGAAGGAGATCCCACACTGGAAAATGGCAGAGCTCACTCTCTCGGTGGCTTCTGCACATTGGCTGGAGTGACCACGTGGTGCCCTCCTTGCTATGCTGGCCTTCTACTGCTACCGATGAGGGTGAGGCTCCTGCAGAGGTGCTAGTGCTGGTGGAGCAGAGTCAATAATCTCCATGCACAGAGACTGACGGGGGTATTTCTATCTGCACCTGGACATGGACCTGCAAATGCAGAGACCACAGGAGACAAGCCACGGCAGGCACTGCTACATCGCCTGCTCAGTAATCGGTGCCCTCTTTTCTCCCTTGCTAAGAGATTCCTGATTTTGTTTGACGCACATGGACTCAGCCCCAGGGTATGACCCATGGGAATCTTCTTCCCCTTGGCCAGTGACCAGTCAAGGGGTGGCCATGTGACCAATGAGACTCTGCTGGGAGGCTTCCAGAAAAAAATGTTCTCCCTAATAAATACAGAGCAGCATAATGAGAAGATCCTTGCACCACTTCTTCCTTTCTGCTTTGGGATCAGGAGCGGCTGCACCCACTGGTGACCATGAGGAGGAGGAGGCCAAGGGGATCTCAGGCAGCAGCCTTTGATAGGCAGCTGAAACAATATTAGAATCTCCTGCCTTTTGACTTTGTTAGGTCAGAGAGTTAAAGGTCTACTATTTAAACCTTATGTTTATTTATTCCATTTCTGCAGCCAAAAAAACCCCAACACAGATATCAAAGTGACCACAGAGGCTTCTCCTGGAGAGAAGAGGAGGACTGGAATAGGAATGGCAGGTTTCAGGACAAGCTCGTGCTTTCTGTGCACTATGCAGAGCTTTTATAAGAAACACATATTCAGGGTGGGAGGATGGGTTAGCCTGGTGATGGGTATTAAAGAGAGCACGTTCTGCATGGAGCACTGGCTGTTACGCACAAACAATGAATCATGGAACACTTCATCTAAAACTAATGATGTAATGTATGGGGATTAACATAACAATAAAAAAATTAAAAAAAAAAAGAAACACATATTCATGCATTACCTGTGTAATGAAAAGAAAAATTTAAAGAAATTGAAAACTAGGGAGACAGAAAGGGGACATTCCTAATCCTCAAGAGTAGCAAAAGAATGTCCACTATTTCTTGGCCTCTGGAAGATTCTAGAGAGGACTGGTTTACCCCTGCATGGGTCTCCATCCAAGCACATGGCAGACACTCAAATATCAGTTTGTTGGTAGGTGGTTGGATGAATACATGGACAAGTGAGCGAACGTATGGCACTTTATGACAAGATGCTCTGCAAAGCCACAAACACAATAGCAAGAAAAAGGACAGGAGAGCTTCGGTAACATTCTATTCATGAATTCTATTCAAAAATAGTAACAAGGCATTTACACTACACTCTCTTCCCTTAAAATCTACTGAAAGCAATCAACAGAATGGGGGGGGCGGGGAGAAAAAAAGAAAACTTAGTCACTGGGCAGAAAACAGCTACCAAATCAACAAAATTTGGGATGGAGAGAGAAGCCAAAAGCTGCCAAACCTCCTCAGACTTCAGGCATGCAGATGCTGGAAAAACCACAAAGCCTCACAATTATAAAGGTCCACAGTAATGTTCTGATGGGTGCAATGAGAGCAAGGGTGCAGATGGGCCCAGGAAAAGTACAATCATCCCCACACAGCAGAAGCGAGGGAAGAAGAAGCTAAAGGGAGACACCAATGGAGAACCCACCTTTACTGTCTGGAATCCAGCTTCTATTCTCTCCAAGAAATGAAGGACAGCACAGACTGACATCAAGAACCCAAAGAGATACAGAAGACCAAGAAAAATGACAAGGCAACAAAAGATGTTAAAAATAAACTGGTAAAACTAAAAACCAAAAGGAAAAATGAAACCAACACAGAGAAGGTAAAAGCTATACTAGAAGCAATAACACAGTGACAAAGAGATAAGGAGGGTACACAGAGCAAATCACAGAAAGTGACACTGCAAAGAAAAAAGAGGGACAAGTGATTACAGAAAATAGAACAGACATGGAAGACAAAGGACAGCTGACAAAGTATAACTCATGTTCCCCAAGGAGAATAAAACAAATAGATAAGCTTAGTCGATGATAAAACAAAATAGGGAAGGAAATGTTCCCTGAAAACAAAAAAAGGGATATGAAAACCTGTGTCTGCAGAATTAAATAACAAACTAAATTTCTGGAAAAAAGGACAGATAGTAACACACACCACAGTGAATTCTGGTGAAGTTACTGAACTCAGGATAATGAACGACCCTACTAAGGTGTCAGGCAGAAGAATCAAGTGACCTCAAAGGGAAAAGCAAGGGGGCCAGAGCTCCTTCCCATCCCTTTGCTGTCTCTCTCTGCAGTCCCTTCAGAAAGGTTATGGCCCCGGCTGACGTGGTCTCACGCATGTAACATTTATTGTAACTGTGATTGACTAACTGGTGATCGTGTGACTGCGGACTCTGTTTTACACAGCTTCTCCAGCACCCAGCACAATGCCAGGTCCTCACTGCATGCTCCATCACTGTATGTTGAATTACCAACCTACCCAGAGTGTCCTCCCTAACACAGTCCTTTCTGGGTGCAGAGAGGTTATCTGACTTACCCAAGCCATACAACTGGGAAGTCGGGAAGCGGGGACTTGAACCCAGGTCTCTGAATGCCCACGGCACTGTTCTGTCCACTGAATGCCAGCATCGCGTGAACTGACCACAAATTCATGCCCCCCACTTCCCCTCCAGCCTTACTTTTGGGTGGCACCAATAAGAAAACTGTTGAAAACAAGACTTGCTTTCCATGTTAGGCCATTTCTGAGCGGGTGCACACTTCACATGAAGATGTTTGCCCAACTACCCTGAAACACAGAGAGAGGCATGAGGTATAGATTTAAGTCCAAATCGCCTGATTTGGGTCGCTCTGTTTCCTTATCTTTCTAGTTTTGAAAATTGTTTACTTTAAAGGAAGCACGAAGGAGAAAATTATAAATTATTTACCTCAGATTAAAGAATGTCTATAGTAAACACAGAGAAGGCAAGTTTACTTTTTGACATTAAATGTACCCCACAGGCAGTATCTCCTTCAGAGCTGGTGCCATCGAGCAATTAAATAGCATTCTTACAGGATCTACACACCCATTTTCCCCAAAGGTATATACTTTAATCATTTCAATTTGAGAATATTTGGCCAGTCTAAGAAATAGTCTCAATAGGCAAAAGGACAATAAACACAAATTTTAATTCTAAACAAAGAAACTTGGTCACTCTGGTCTGAATCCTGCCTCTGCCCCTGGATGGCTGGTTGGGCAAGTCACTTACCCTGTTTCTTCACTCACTTAACCCCGAGGGTGTGAAGTAAATGAGATGGTACATATAAGCTGCCTAGCCTATACTAAATGCTCAGAAAATGTCAATGTGCCTTCTTGTGCCTTTCGTGTCACCCCTGGAGCCCTCTCCCCACCCCCGCTCCCAAAAACCTAATGGTAAGACTGTGGGAAATTAAAATCCCTTTCCAGCTTAAAGGGCCCTTTCATTCATGCCATCTGCAACTGGCCAGGACAAGGTACAGACTCTGATAAGTCCTTCCTATTTACAATCAGTTCGTAAAAGTCCACCTCTGACTCCTGGGTTGTATAGGGACGGCGTTCCTATTGGCTGGGATGAACAGAAATGGGGTGACTGGCATGCATACACTGCTGGTGGGAAGGCAAAAGGACAAAAACTGCTTTGGAGAACAATCTGGCAACATCTGCTGTGACCCAGCACACATAAGTGCATGGACCAAATATGCAAGGAAATAATCCAAATGTTCATTGGTAGGGGCATAGGAAAAAAGGTGCCATGGATTCATCTCAAAACTGCAATGCTGAGTGAAAAAAGCCAAGAGGTGGAATGACTGGTTCACTATGATGACCTATTTACAAAAAAAAAAAAAAATTGTAGGGGCACCTGGGTGGCTCAGTTGGTTAAGCGACTGCTTTCGGCTCAGGTTACGATCCCGGAACCTGGGATCGAGTCCCGCATCAGGCTCCCGGCTCAGCGGGGAGCCTGCTTCTCCCTCTGACCCTCTCCCTTCTCATGCTGTTTCTCTCTCGCTCGCTCTCTAAATAAAATCTTTAAAAAAAGAAAATTGTGCTGTATTTGTAATTGCTGACACTTATTTGTGGTAAAAGAATAAAAACACAGACTTCTAGAATGTATTCCAAATCCAAGAGCAGATGGCCTTTCAGGGAGTGAGACAAAGAAGATTTCAACCCTAACTATAATTTCATTTCTTTTTAAAAAAATCTGAAACAAGAAAAGATAAGCTGTCAATAGTTGCTCATCTGGAGAATGAGAATATTAATGTGTTATATTACTTTCTACTTTTCCATTTGTTTTCTTGCTGGGTTATAGAAAATATAGACATTCAGCTTTAATATAAACTGAAATGTCAGACAGTTTTCCAAAGTGGTGGTACCAGCTCACACACCCACCGGCATTAGACGGTAACCTCACCAACCCTTGATATTGCTAGTTGTCTTGCTCTACCTTTCATATCTTAAACTAAAACAAAATTTCCCAACTGCACATGGGTCCTGAAGCCACCATGACAGACGTGCCTACAAAATAAAATATGTATCCTGCGAATGACAAAGGAGGTTGTTCAGGTTACTATAATCTCTTTCTTCTATGGGAAATGGGGTAGCAAGCTTTACTTTCAAAATAGTTGAGTGATAAACAACTCTGTCTGTAACCTCCGTGCAAAATACTAGCCAGAAAGTATGCAGACTGAGGGGCAGAGGGACTTCCCCTGCGCCCGCGGCAGAACCTGCTCTGGGCTCGGCTGCCACCTGCCTGCTCCAGCCTCCTTGCTGTAGAGAAACCTCACTCTGCATATTACAGTCTGCACGTGTTAGAAAGTGATGGTTACTTCACAGAAGGAGTCTTCAAACTAAGCTCCCTAGGACCACTGAACATATGTTTCAATACAGTGGGGGGTACTCAATAGAAATATAATCACTCTGAGTATCATTTGATGTTGCAAATTTATAATATCGTCACTATGAATAACACATGTTATAGTGACGGTGAAAGAGAGAAAAGAAAAAGAAATTACGGTGCTGTCTTTTGCCGTTGAAGAAACAGCACTATCTAGTTTCCCGAACCCAGGGAGCACAGAGTTGAAACCAGAGCAGCTCGGGCAGTGGTGCAGGAACGGGCTCCATCAACCTCTCTGTCCCACGGTCCCTCCCGTGTGACGGGGCCGTGGGGGCTAACTGCGCGCAAGAGCTTGAAACAGAGACTCCCGTACGGTAAGCACTCAAAGAATGTCCTCTACTACTGAGATGAATGACGATATTCCTCTTGATGGACATGAATTTGAAGAAAGGCTGCAACATGCTTGTTGATACTGGAAAAGTGACAGGAAAAGTAGCTTTGGGGGCCAAAGGAAAGAGCAGGTTTCCTTAGCACTGGCTGGAAATCTACATTAAGAATGTGAAGATGTTTATCTTCGTCTCTGAAGGCCCTGTCTTTGAACAATAAAGAAATAAATAACAATAAAGAAATTTGTGGCCTGACCAGATAAAAAAATGAGACTGTCCTTGTTCAGAAAATCAGCCCCCAGACAAGAGCCATTAAAGGCAGAAGAGAGAAAAGAAAATCCTTACTGATGCACTCTACACAATTTGCGGTAAGTTAAGAGGGTGCAGAAGACATTCTGGAATGTGAGCGGCACCTGATTTCTGTGGGGCACGGCATACACAGCGTCACTGAGACCTCCCTCCGCTTTGCAAGCGCTGGCATCCGCCGACTCCCCGCAGCTCGAGGACAGCTGTGCGTCAGTGTCCTCCTCCTCCCTGTAGCCCAGCATTTCAAAGGACGGCAAAGAAGATCTTCTTGTCTCATGCTGCCAGTTTGGTCTGCATTAGAAGGTCGGGAGCAAAATAAATAAGCAAGCCACTGAATACTTCACGTGTATTAGATGCCCCACCTCCAAGGCCCCACCATCAAATTATTATAACCACCTTACGAAACATACAGAAGCTAAAGGATTAAGTCATCCACGATCCCATCTCCTTGTACACTCAGCATTTCTTTCTAGCCTCTTACGTAGGTTTTTCTAGTTCCTATCACTGCCTACCTACACAATTTGCCTCATTGGTAACACGTTTTTAAAGTCAAAACGTAAAAGGTGGGACCCAAGTAGATACACCAGCTTAGTCAGCCATTTTTATGTACTTAGGTTTTTTCCCTCAATTGTCACTGTTATAAATACCTCTGTTACGAACATCTGCGTGCAAATAATCTCTTCCGTATTTAGGATCCGTCTTAGGAACCAAGTTAATTGTGCAGTAAACTGCTGAGTCAAATGGTGTGGCTATTTTGGGGGTCTACAGGCATACTGCACAAAATCATTTCACCAGTCAGCTCCCCAACCTGGGACCACGTTAGTAACAATTTTCCAAAACTTGGCAAAAGAACTTAAATCTTACTGTATAAATCTGCATTTCTTACCGAAACAATATATTTCCATATATTTGTGTGCAAGTCCTAATTCCTCTGTGGTGAACTGTCTATTCATGTCCATTGTCCACTGATCTACTTTGCTTCTCGTATGTCTATTTAAATTTGAAATTAACCTTTTTATCTACAAAGTTCAAAACTGTTTTTACTGTATTTTTCCTATTCTATTAATTCCATTGTGGCTATGTAAGGTTTTTTTAACATACAGATGATTTAAAAAAAAAAAAACAACTTTTTTTTACCTTCTAAATTCTTAGCTTAGAAGGGCATTGCAGGCATCTCCCTCTGAGAGGTTTGATAAGAGTGGCTATAGGGGGCCGCCTGGGTGGCTCAGTCGTTAAGCGCCTGCCTTCGTCTCAGGTCATGATCCCAGGGTCCTGGGATTGAGCCCCGCATCGGGCTCCCTGCTCGGCCAGGAGCCTGCTTCTCAACCTCTCCCACTCCCCCTGCTTGTGTTCCCTCTCTCGCTGTGTCTCTCTGTCAAATAAATAAATAAAATCTTTAAAAAAAAAAAAAAGCATGGCTATAGGATTTCCTGGTCTTATTTATATGTATGTACAGATTAATCCTTTCATTTAATAGGAATCTGTTTGGTATATGAACTAGGCAAGGCTCAAAGCTGGTTTTTTTTTTTTCTACTACTGCTAATCACTATACTAGAATCCTTTCCTTCCCCTTTGCTCTGTGAGGCGGCGTTTATGAAACAGTCACCATGCATGCAAACCCCAGATCCCCTCAAGGCATCCACACACCACTTCTCTATGTAACCAGTCCTACTGTTCTCACTACTTCAACTACTCGTTTTAAATATGAAGTGGCTAATCCAGCTCTCCCACTGAGTCAAAATTCTCCCTTTCCGGATTTCCTCTGATGGTCTTAATCTGCTCATTCTTTCTAGTGAAGTTTAAGATCATTTCCTCATCTTTAAATTCTAATCCAGCTGAAGTGCAATTCTTACCAGGAAGAAAACAGGCTATATTCCAACATCTCAAAACGAAGTCAAGATTAAAATGGGAACACCAAAAACATTAACATGTCCTAGAAGGAAATAAGCAAGCATTCATAGAATAGGGAAGGCCTCTCTAGATTTCACAATAATGTCTGAAACTACAAAGACTGATAAAAAGGTATGCAAAAAAACCCCTCAAAAAAACAAAATTGAATAAACATGACAGATAAAAGGCAAATCTGGTCATGTATTCACCCAACCCCATCCCATAAGCCCTTAAAGCCCTCAGTGTCTTCCTGGTGTTCCTAGGGAGAGGGGGTGGGGAGGACCAAGCCTCAGAACAGGACACCAAAGGCATCACCAGGCTGGCCCCTGCCCACTTCTCCAGGCCATCTTGAATGACTGCCCACCTCACCCAAGTGCCCCCAGCCACAAACATCTTCCTTCAGCTGCTCACATGTGTCCTTGTGTCACGCTCCCTCTTCTCGGTCTTGAAAGCTCATCCGAGCCCCACACTGACCAGTTCCCGCAAGCCCCTGAGCCATTCCCAGGCACTCCTTGTACCTTCCTCAGCTCTGCTCTCAATGCACTCTTCCTGAGGAGGAAACCTTCCTGACCGCCCAGCCCGACGTCGGCTCTCGCCCAGCTCAAGCAACAGAGGAAATGTTGTTAAAGAAGAGAGAAGGTTGTAGTATGGGTGCCAATGAAGGTAAAATCGGTATGGATGTTCAGAGAGGGGCCACACAAGAAGCGGTGGGTGACAGCTCACGCATCTAGCCTGTGGCGCAGGGGAGTCCTGTGAGGGGCTGAAGGCAGCCCTGAATTCGCTGGCTCTGCGCGGCCACAAAAACCAACGCTTTCACGAGCCAAAATCTCACAAGAGCCGCTCTAGAGAAAATTCTGATACGAGTCAAAAGCAATCAGTGTCCCAGGACAGTGTCCCTTTGAGCCTGGTGATGGAAACCCGAGTACTAAGCTCCAGTCCTGACCACACGCGCACGCGCACGCGCACGCATGCGCACAGAAGCACACGTGAGCTGGGGCTCCTCCCTCAGAGAAGCCGCAGAGCCGGCGATATGGTCCTTACTGAAGCCTCAGCTCGGAGGTGGTGGCATAGGGTTCGATGAAACTGTCCTTTTCAATGTAGGTCGTGTCACTCTCAGACAGGGATCTCTGGCGAGGCTGAGGAATGGCAACGGTCCGGCCGGTCAGTGTTGTTGCTAGGATGACTGCAGCCAGAGCAGATCTAGGCACAAAAACATGCCAGGGAGAAGGTGAGACGCAAATCGGCAAGGTGAAGGCTGAACAATAGGACACGAGAGTTACTGAAGGGTGACCTTCTGTTCCATATTTAGTGAGTAGCTACTGACTACGTGCCCGCCGTCTGTTAATGTGCCTCGTTTCTTTATCACACCAACTGAATGAATGGATATTACTGTCATCTCCATTTTTTCCTAAAACATAAATGACTTGTCCAAGATTTCCTAGCTAATCGGAGATGGGTCCAGGTCCCTAATCTAGGCAGTCTATATTCAAGTAGTTTCCTTTTAAAATGAAAGATCAGAATGGGGGGCAATAAAGGGAGATATAAAAAAATATAGAAGATTTTATTTTTAAATTTTATTTTATTTTTTTTTATATTTATTTATTTGACACAGAGAGAGCACAAGCAGGGGGAGCGGCAGGCAGAGGGAGAAGCAGACTCCCCACCGAGAAGGGAGCCCGATGCGGGACTCGATCCCAGGACCCTGGGATCATGACCTGAGCTGAAGGCAGACGCTTAACCGACTGAGCCACCCAGGCGCCCCTTAAATTATTTTTTAAAAGATATCTATTTATTTTATCAAGAGAGAGAGAGCACACACGAGTGGGAGGGGCAGAGGGAGAGAGAATCTCAAGCAGACTCTATGCTGAGCGCAGAGCCTGACCCAGGATCTCACGACCCTGAGATCAGGACCTGAGCCAAAACCAAGAGCCGGACACTTAGCCAACTACGCCACCCAGATGCCCCCCAAAAAGATACAAAAGATTTTAAAGGGCATTTTAAGAACACTTGCAAATTATTCAAAACTATAATACTGGGAAGATAGAGTAATGGATTTACCCTCCGGCTTGAAAAAGCAAAACAAAGTAACAGATTTACAACTGTGTCAGCTTACTGCCTGAGAGAATTTCCAGGTCATGGCACAGGGAGGAAGAGCTGAAGTGGAGCCAGGTGGACCTCCTGAGCTGTGGAGACGGAGCTGAGCGTCCAGGAACAGCAGAGCGGATAGAATTTGCATGACAGAGGACTGGAAAGGAGAGAGCTGAACAGAGAGAGCTCCGGAAATCTGCAGACGGCCCCTGGGTGTTCAGCAAAACATTCCTCAGTGCATGAATGTGAGGAAACTATCCAAGGCTGGGGGAAGAACCATCCACAACAATTAGAGGATCAGTTCCAGGTGCTTACACACGGTTGGGGACAATGCCTGTACCCACCAGACAGATGGGAAAAAATTATAATCTACAGGACATTGAGTACAGTCCTCAGAAAGGTCTTGCCTCAGTAGTGGGGAGTAATTAGCCCAGGATTGAGCACTGCTTCAGATGTATCTAACAAATCATAAAAACAAGACCTAAAAGATCAAATCAGTTCCAAGTAACTTAACTGCATCCCAGAACAAAATTCCAGAAGATTTGTAGGAATACAAAAATATCAAGCACACAAGGTGACCCTTACAACAGTGTCTAGTATGCAATCCAAGATAACCAGGCATGCAAAATTATAGAAAAACACGACCCAAAATGACGAGAAGAATCAACAGAAACCCACTCAGAACTGAATGCATATGTTAGAATTAGCAGAGAAGGACATTAAGACAGTTATAACTGTATTCCATACATTCAAAAAGCTAAGTAGAAACACGAGAGATTATTAAAAAAGACTTGAGCTTTGGGAGCTGAAAATTACACTGTATGGGACAGACAGCAGATTACCCATTGCAGAAGAAAACACTAGTGAAATTGAAGGCAAAACAAGAGAAAATAGCCAAAATGAAACACAAAGAGGAAATAATTTTTAAAAAAGCATCATGAGACATGGGATAAAAAATGCGACTGTTTTATGCTTTAAGCCACTAAGTTTTGGTGTAATGTGTTACACGATAATAGGTAACTAATACAATACAGCCTTTTCAACAAATGGTCCTGGAACAACTGGATATCCATATACAAAAAAATGAGCTTGAATCTGTGCCTCCCACACCATATTCAAAAATAAACTCAAATTGGATCATAGACCTCAATGTAAAGCCCCAAACTATAAAACTTCTAGAAGAAAATATAGGAGAAAATCTTTGTGGCCTTGGGTCAAGCAAAGATTTCTTAGATATGATGCTGAAATAATGATCTGTAAAAGAAAAAAATTGGTATGATGAACTTCATAAAAATTTAAAAATTCTGCTCTTTGAAAGACACTGTTAAGAGAATGAAAAGACAAGCCACACACGGGGAGAAAATGTTTGCAAATCTCATATTTGATAAAGGACTTGTATCCAGAATATATAAAGAACTCTCAAAATACAGTACTAGGAACACAAACAACCCAATTTTTAAAAGTGAGCTCAAGATTTGAATACACACTTCACCAAAGAAGATATACAAATGGCAAATAAGCACAAAAGATGCTCAACAAACTTAGGTATTAAAGAAATGCAAAATAAAACCACAATGAGATACTACTACACTACTACTCTTAGAATGTCCAAAATTTACATTCATAAGCACATCTGTGGAGGGAGCCTCAAGAAATATGACCCCTTGGGTAGAGAGATCCAGAAATCTGCAAGGAAGGAGTTGGGAATTTCTGATGTGCACATGGACTCCAGGCACAACAGAGCTGCCTGGGCCAAAGGAATAAGGAATGGGCCACACCAAATCTGTATATGGTTGTCCAGAAAGCATAAGGAAGATGGAGATTCACCAGACAAGGTCTATACATTATTATCTATGCACTGTCACCACTTCCAAAATCCTATCAACAGGCAGTATAAGTTAAAACTACTGTCAACTAAAATTATGAAACCACACACACACACACACACACACACACACTACTGACCAAATCAAGTGTTGGTGAGGATGTGAAGCAACTGGAACTCATATAATGTTGGTCAGAACATAAATAAAAACTTTGGAAAATAGTTTGACAGTTACTTAACTGTATATTTATACACCTAGTATATATGACCCACCTATTCCACTCCTAGGTATTTATCCGAGAAAAACAAAAGTGTGTGTAGAAAACAAAGATTTGTGCACAAATGCTCACGGCAGCTTTGTTTTTAAAATAATAAAACATGAAAAAAACTCAAATATCCGTCCACAGGTAAAAGGAAAAACAAATTGTGACATATTCATTATTCATATGATGGAACACTACTCAGCAATAAAAAGGATGAATTACTGATTTTCACAACAGTATGGATGAATCTCAAAATAATTATGCTGAATCAAAGAAGCCGGTATAATTATTTTGTGTAATCCCACTTGTATAAAATTCTAGAAAATGCAGACTAATCTAATGCGACAGAAAGCAGATCAGGTGGCCAGGAGATGGGGGTGAGGGTGGATTGGGCAGAGGAATGGGAAAGGGGAGAGAAGGACAGGAGGTAGGAATTACAAAGGAATATGGTATGCCTCCTGAGAAAAAACACTTTGAAATATTTTTAGTGTTTGTTTTTTCCATAAGTACCATGTTGCTAACAAGAAGAGCCGTTTATTAGTGTTTACCCCGAGCCGAGGACTGTTATAAGTCGGAAGGAAACCTGAGGGGATGATGGATATGTTTATTATCTTGATTGTAGTGATGGTTTCATGGATGTAAACATATGTCACAACATGATGCGTTTCAAATATGTACAGTTTATTGCTAAGTCCATCATACCTCAGTAAAACTGATTTAAGAAAGAAAAGACTGTTAAAGTCAAAAATAATAACAATATATTGTGGGATTTATAACATGGAATTAGAAGGGGCAACAGTAACACGAAGGATGGGAAGGAGGAAACGGAAGTAAATGGCTGTAGGATTCTTACACTATTACGCTACCCATAAAGCGCAGTAACATCTCAGTTTAATTTGAACACCATTTCCTACAAATAAAAAAAATGTAGAAATACACCACATTTGCCAAAGCCTTGTGGACTGTTTTTGGCTTATAAACATTATAATCCAGGAAGATATTTTTGTACAGCAGAGGAGACAAGAGGTCTTCTAATGAACCTACAGCATGCTTGCTATGAAATGAAATGTGTTGGTTTTCCTGCTTGAGGATGGAAGGTAAACCTAACCATCTTGCTATCACTGCGGCCACATAAACATGGAAGCCCTAAAGACACAGAGTTAGGGTTGGTCACACAGACACTGAAGAGGTGGACAGACAGACCCACAGGTGTACAGCTGTGAGACTTCGGACCAATGCATGACACTTGGGACCGAGCTAGAGAGGCCAACAAGACCTCTCTCAGAGGGTCGTTGAGAGGACAGAATGAAATCATGCTTCTGAAGGACTTACACAACAGTCCTTGGCTCGGGGTAAACATTAATAAATGGCTACTCTTGTTAGCAACAAGTGTTTTTCTCAGGAGGCATACCATATTCTAGTTTCAAAGAACACTAAAACAAAGGAACTACCTGTGCATGAAATTCATTCTTACTGTCAATTCATTGATAAGTGTCAAGCCCAAGCCATGTATCCATGTGTTTTATGGATAAAAAACAGTCTAAAATTCTCCTGTGTCTAAGCCCTTAGAAGGCACAGGCAGGGGTGTTAGGTATAAAAGAAAGCCAGTTCTCTGATGTTGGGAGCATCGGAAGATGGGGGAATCCCAGGCCCTGGAGAGTGAACATCCTTCTTCCTTCCTACCCAGAATCTGGCTTTAGGCAACTGGCAGTCATTCAGAAGTTTCTGAGTATAGCCACTCTCTAGGCACTAGCCATTATTCACACCTACTAGAGAATCAGCTCTTTTAAAAGGCAGACTTGTATTTCAAAAGAAAATTCTGTGCATAATTCAAATTCCTTTCAACATACTATGAACCTATATACTTGGGCTTTAATGCTTTATATCTGGAAAACTACTAATCGCCTTCAATTATGAAATGGGCAAACTCCATACACCTGAAAGGGACAGATCATTATCCCACAGAGAAACCATATTAAGTGCTTCATTATGGAACCATGATAAGCATTTCGAAGGACGTGAATCTAACGGCCTGTTCACCTGAGACTCACCTTGGTCTCTCTGGAGAAGGGTTGGGGCTGCGGGGAGGAGGTGTGCGGGGCACAGCCGGCTTCGGTGCGATGCTGGCTGCAGGTAGAAGGCCATGGATGATGTGTTTCTGCACAAATGAAACCCAGCAGCGTCACTGGTGTATGGGACCACCTGGGTCTTGTCACCACCCTGCTCAGGGCCTGAAAGGGGACACCTGCACTGGCCACCCAGGGATCTAACCCCACCAGGAACCTAGTCCTCCCCCTGCCATCCCCAATTCCTATCTGGCCAGGCAAGTATGCCCACCCAGGGAACACCACTGCAGCTGCCCATTGTGGGGAACCTCTCATCCTTCCCTCCTCAGACAGGCTTCCCTGACCATCCCCCAGAGTCACTCTCTGGGACCTCCAGTCTCACAGCACCACCCCAATGACCCTACTCCCGCACACGCTACCCCACCTGCAGAATGGAAGCTTCCCGAGAGCAGGCAACCTTCTTGTCTTTATCAACCCTGGAACTCAAGCACTTCCCCACTACTCCACACTGTGTAGAAGCTTAATGAAGATTTTAGACAGTTTACCTCAAAGATGCAGAATAACGAAAACTAGTTCCTACACACAATGAAAATCAGAGAATCTGGCTTTAGGCAATTGGCAGTCATTCAGAAGTTTCTGAGTATAGCCACTCTCTAGGCACTAGCCATTATTCACACCTACTAGAGGCAAAACACCAGGACTGCAATGAAGAAACCTTGTCTTCATCGACAAGGTAATAGAATGTGGAGGGAAAACACCCAAGTACTTATCACGTAACACAGAATTATGGAAAGTGCCAAGGGAAAGATAAAAACAAATTTGGTGCTGGGATGGCACAGGGAGGGAAGGGCTCCTCCAGGTCTGGGGGCCAGCAAGGGGACCTCTAACGTCCCGCTGGAAAAAAATCACAGAGGCATTTAGACTGGGTCATCAAAGATGGCCACTGCTCTCACATGTGGGAAATGAGGTGGAAAAGCATTCTAGGAAGAGGGAACAGCATGAACAATGGAAAGAAGCAAGACAGTAGTGGCAGTGTTCTAGAACTAACAAGTATTCCAGTTTGCTGGAATATAGAAGCGTCTGAGGAGAGGCTAGAAGAATGCGCTGGGGGTAAGAATGGGGATTGTTCCCATTTAAGAGTTTTTATACGTGACTAAGGAGAACCTGTGGCTTAGTGAGGAACACCCACCGAAATTGGCCCCTGGAAAGGCTCATCAGGCAGTGGTAGGCATGAAATTGGGAGTAGGCGCCTACAGTGTCAGAGTGGCTATGATAAGGTTGGAGGAGAGCATTCCAGGCAGAAGGGATAGCAAAGGCCTAAACGAATAGAAGAAATGGCTGGAGTGTGTGGCTGTTGGAGGCACTGGGTTTTAAGGAGCGCAGCAGCACGATCAGATGTCCAATTTAAGAGGCGCTTAAATTGGCTGGGTGGCTCAGTCGTTAAGCGTCTGCCTTCGGCTCGGGTCATGATCTCAGGATCCTGGGATCGAGCCCCGCACCAGGTTCCCCGCTCAGCGGGAGGCCTGCTTCTCCCTCTCCCACTCCCCCTGCTTGTGTTCCCTCTCTCACTGTGTATCTCTCTGTCAAATAAATAAAATCTTAAAAATAAAATAAAATAAAAGAATCCCCCTGGCTGCCATGTGGAAAACGGTCCTAGGAGAAAGGCAAGACTGGAAGCAGAGAAACAGTGGGGAGCTGCTGCAGCAGCCAGGTAGATGCTGGAAGCCAGGGTAGGGGCGGGAACAGCTGCTGGTTATATTTAGTGGGTAGAATCTATGGAACTTGGCTGATGGGGTTACGCGGTGGGTAGCGGAGGGAGGACTCAAGAACGACCTGCCACTGGGGGATATTCAGCAGTGGAGTAGGTTTGTGCGGGCAGGAGTGTTCCCCGACACCGGAGCAAACGTTGCAGGGGAGACAAAGCGACTCCTGTCTCACTGAGGCCGACCCTGGGATAGAGGATGTTTTAGAACACAAAAAAATCAGGGCTTCTCGAGGGGAAAACAACTTCCTTTTGTGCTGCCACCTGGCCTCAACCTCAGGCCAAATCCCAACCCCCCCCCCTTTTAACTCCTGGCCCCCCGGATCTACTTACAAACTGGCTCTTGCGGCCCCTGCGAAACCGCTGGAGCATCCTTGCTGCAGGGAGTGGCCGAACCAGGGCTGGACCGACGTGCAGATATCCCCCTAGGCGAGGACCGCTCCCTAGAACCTGAGCCCCTCCCGCTGGCTTAGCCCCAGACGCTTTTTCTACGCAATGCACTTCGCAACAACCTCGTCTTCTATTGGCTCTGCTTTCGCTTCGACCAATCAGAGCTAAGGTTACTCCGCACCCGTCGCTCTTGGCAACCAGCGGTCCCCCCCCATTCAAATTCCTCCTGGGCGGAAACAGTGTGTAGTCCGTTCTCTTATTGGCCAGTTCAGGTGTCGATCTCTGACGCCATAGCCTATCTAGCGCCGTGGGAGGTGGAGGGCGGGCAGGTTGAAAAATTGGCAAGCGCACCGGAGGGAAACCGGAAGTGGCGGGCCGCGGGTGAAAGCTCAGGATCCTCTGGCAGGGGCCCAGGTGGGGTCCGGGCTGGCTCCGGACCAGACAGAGCAGCCGTGCCGCAGACCGGGCGGGGGTACCAGGAGCCAGCAGGTGACGAAAATGAGGGACGCGGCTACCAGGACGGGAATCTCCTGGGTCTTAGACTTTGGCAAATAATTCAGTCTTTTAAAGACACTGCAAGCGGGTTCCTGCCAGAGAGGCCCGGACTTCGAGGGGAGCCTGGGGCGGTGTGCGGGAGAGCCTGCTCGAATGCCGTCTTCTGTTTTCCTTATTAGACCGAGGCCGCCGATGGCCAGGAACCCCTCTGAGAGCACCGGCCCCATGCACGTGCCTTTTGGGCATGTTGTGGCCAACGAGAAGTGGCGCGGGTCGCAGCTCGTGCAGGGGATGCAAGGTCGGTGGGCTGCCCTTTGCATAAGTCCTCTTCTAAGCTTTTTCAAAACGTGCTACCTACTGTCCCCTTCACCCAGAGCTCACGGAACTCCTTTTTCTTGTCTGTGTTCTAAGGGAAAATTAAAATCGTTTTTGAGGATGGCCTGACACCGGTAGATTTTTACTTGTCAAGCAGATCTTGCATTCTTTATGTCACCGAAGCTGATTTGGTGGCCGGAAATGGCTACAGGAAGAGGCTTGTTCGGGTTAGAAATGTAAGTACTGAATTGAAGACACTGAAACGGAAAATTGACTTCCATCCGCCGCCTCCTCCATCCTCTGGAATAATTTATATACAACCATTAGCCATTCCAAGCATTCTTGGACTGATAGCTTTCTTAAACTGGAAGGTTGTTTTGTTACAAAATGGTTTACTGTTTGGGTTTTTTTCTTCCTTTGAAGTCCAGTAATCTTCAAGGGATTGTAATAGTTGAGAAAACGCAGATGAGTGAACAATACTTTTCGGCCATACAGAAGTTTACGGTGCTGGACCTTGGGATGGTGTTGCTTCCAGTGGCCAGCCAGATGGAAGCATCCTGCCTTCTCATCCAGTTGGTAAGTACTGATTGCTACTCTGCTGCAGGAGCCCTGCCTTACCGACTCTCACCTGACTTCCTGGATCTTTCACTGCTGCTGCTGCCCTTGCTACAGTTGCAATCCATCAGTCCTGTCTACAGTATTCCTCACTTATCTGTGGTCAGCTGCAGTCCAAAGCACATGATCCTTATTTATTTATTTATTTATTTATTTATCTATCTATCTATTTATCTATCTATCTATCTATCTATCTATCTATCTATCTATCTATCTATCTGAGAGAGCAAGGGCACAGGCGGGCAGAGAGAGAGAAACAGACTGCTGAGCAGGGAGCCTGACGTGGGGCTCGATCCCAGCATCTGGGATCATGACCTGAGCCGAAGGCAGACACTTAACCAGCTGAGCCACCCAGACACCCGGCAGATGATCCTTTTTTGAATGAAAACAAAAACAAAAACCTGATTCTCCATTGTCTTCACTGATTATTCATCTTGGCTGGGCTTTAGAATTTCCTGAGGAACTTTTAAGAACAGCGATACAAGAGCCTTACCTCAGACCAATTAAAAATCAGAATGTCAGGATAGGGCCTTAAGCATCAATTAATGTTGTGTTGTTGATTTTAAATTTCCCTTTTGATGTGCAGCTAGGATTGAGAACCAAATTGAAAAATGAAGGAGCCCCATGTTGTTCATAGATCACTCTTCCTTCTCCGCGGCATCCCTTGCTTCATTGTTCCTAACTTCTCCTGATGTAATGCTGTCTATCGTCTGCCTTCCTATATCCACCACTAACTGAAAACCGGATTTCTCCTTTGATAGGCAAGCTCTATCCAGGTCCTGTACCAAGCAGGTCCAGTTTAGTTTTAATTTAATCCCATACTGGGTGCCTGGGTGGCTCAGTCAGTTAAGTGTCTGCCCTCCACTCAGGTCATGATCCCAGGGTACTGGGATCGAGTCCCACATTGGGCTCCCTGCTCAGCAAGGAGTCTGCTTCTCCCTCTGCCCCTCCCCCCTGCTTGTGTGTGCGTGCTTGCTCACTCTCTCGCTCTCTGTCAAATAAATAAATAAAATCTTTAAAAAAAAGATTTAATCCCATACAACTGAATTGTTTCTTAGTGGGCCACAGGAACATGTTTGAATTCCTCAGAGTATGTTTGCATTGCTTTATCCTAAGCATTCTGAAAATCCAAGTTTTAATAAATTGTTCTCTTAGTCCTTTGTGTACTCATATGGTTCATCCTTCAATAATTTTGCTGATGCCTGAAAAATTATATTCATGGTGTATGAAAACATTTGTAGTGGTAAGTCAAGCTGGACCAAATGGAAAAGGCAAAACTAAATTTCCATAAATTTTTAAGAGAACGGCCAGTCCTCTAGAGGGCGCTCACGTGCTTTCCCTTTACCATTGGTTTAGGTTCAAGAACAAACCAAAGAGCCCAGTAAGAACCCTTTCCTCAGTAAGAAACGGGCTCAGATCCCTGAGCTATCCCTCCTTCGAACTGTGCAACAGATCCCAGGAGTTGGAAAAGTTAAAGCTCCCCTTCTGCTTCAGAAGTTCCCAAGTATCCAGCAACTAAGTAATGCTTCCACCCGAGAACTAGAGCCAGTCGTGGGACAAGCCGTAGCGCAGCACGTTCAAGCGTTCTTCACACGGCCCAGCTGGGACCGCAAGCTACCGGATCTTGTTTGATTTTCATATTTAAAAATGGAGAACAAAGACTTTCCTGCCGCAGCACCTAATGAGTGACTGGGTGAGGCCTACACGGAAGCTGCCAGTTGCCCTGCCTTGCTCTCTGGGTTGGGGCGTTTAAGTTAGTGGGGCTCCCGATAGCCCGGCCCTCACTTTACTAGTGGAAGAGGAGGTGTGGAGGGCACGCCTGTCCATACAGCATGTGACTCTTGATCTCGGGGTTGTGAGTGAGCCCCACCTTGGGGGTAGCAATTACTTAAAAAACAAAATCTTAAAAAACAAAAACAAAAAAACAGGGGCCCCTGGGTGGTGCAGTCAGTTAAGTGGGCTCAGATCATGATCTCAGTTTTGAGATCAAGCCCCGCATTGGACTCCATGTTTAGCATGGAGTCTGCTTGGGATTCTCCCTCTCAAAATAAACAAACGGGCACCTGGTGGCACAGTCGTTAAGCGTCTGCCTTTAGCTCAGGTCATGGTCCCACGGTCCTGGGATCGAGCCCCATGTGGGGCTCCCTGCTCACCGGGAAGCCTGCTTCTCCCTCTCCCACTCCCCCTGCTTGTGTTCCCTCTCTCGCTGTGTCTCTCTCTCTGTCAAATAAATAAATAAAATCTTTAAAAATAAAAATAAACTAAATCTAAAAACAAAAACGAAATCTTTAAAAAAAGAGAGAGAGGGCCCATGGGGACCTTCCTAAGACAGTTGAATAAGGGACTCTCAAATTCAACAAAAAGCCGGCCGGGGCATATTGCCCTGTGTCTATCATGGAAAGGTCTAATCAAATTTCAGGAGGTAGATGTGACCATCTAAAGGAAACAAACCTACAATGAAGCGCTGTGCTGTGTACCATAAACCCCTTGTTCCTGGTGGCAGAGCCTGTGTTCTTGCAATGTGGTCTTAATATTACTGTTTTGAGGGTGTTGCCAGTGTAAATAAACAATTGTACTGCCTTTTATCTTCCTTCCTTCCTCCCTCCCTCCCCCTTCCTGGTAGCAGCACAGTTTGTTCAGTCACTGAGCATGTCTTCTCAACACAGCCTGGAGCTTGGAGTTCCGTTTTAAAGGTAGAAAGCCAGTGTGTATGAAGGAGGAAAAGAATGTGTTTGCCAGTGTATAGCCCAACAGTGGGAAGAGATAGAGGAAAATGGCAGGGCAGATGCATCCAGAGAGGAGAGCCCCGCATGGGGATGAAAAGGTAGTCAGCCACTCAAAAAAGAAATGCACTTAGCCACTTTGGAAAACAGTATGGAGGTTCCTCAAAAAGTTGAAAATAGAGCTACCCTGTGACCCAGCAATTGCACTACTGGGTATTTACCCCAAAGATACAAATGTAGGGATCCAAAGGGGTACGTGCACCCCGATGTTTATAGCAGCAATGTCCACAATAGCCAAACTATGGAAAGAGGTCCATCGACAGATGAATGGATAAAGATGTGGTGTATATATACACAAAGGAATACTACTCAGCCATCAAAAAAAAAAAAAATGAAATCTTGCCATTTGCAATAATGTGGATGGAACTAGAGGGTATTATGCTAAGCGAAATAAGTCAGACAAAGAAATACCATTTACTTCGCTCATATGTGGAATTTAAGAAACAAAACAGGGTCATAGGAGAAGAGAGGAAAAAATAAAATCAGAGAGGAAGACAAACCACAAGAGTTTGTCTTAATCATAGGAAACAAACTGAGGGTTGCTGGAAGGGAGGGGGTGGGAGGTGGGGGGATGGGGTAACTAGGTGATAGATATTAAGGAGGGCACATGATGTAATGAGCACTGGGTATAAGACTGATGAATCACTGACCTGTACCTCTGAAACTAATAATACATTATATGTTAATTAACTGAATTTAAATTAAAAAAAAAAATGCCCTTAAAGATGCCATATGTTTTCAAAGATACTAAGGTAATTTGAAACCTCTGTAAGTGCTATTTTGTGAAATGTTAGTCATTATAAAAGACCAAACCATAAGAACATTTTGTGCATTAGGGTAGAAACAATTTGAAAGAGGAGTGAAATAAGTAGGAAAAAAGTGGAAAAAAACAAAAACCAAAAAAAACCATTAACTCAGGCAAATGAATATGTTTATTTAAATATTTATACAAAATGTCCCTAACAGTAGTGGATACACTTTCCCAAATATGGTTGCTTCCCTTTTGATATTGCACACTAGAAAATATTTACGTTCTTGTTAATTCTCAAAAATAGATTACAATGCTATTTTTTTTTTAACTATATAACTTGTACTATGTCAACCATGAATCTTACAAGAATCACGGCATCATCCACCTTATGTCAAGAGAAATTGACAGTAAGAATGTCATTTTAAAAAGTCAAATAGAGCTTTAAACTAGAATCATTTACATCTTTACCTTATAAAATGTTTCTAACCCATCTTAAAGACTCTTAAAATATATAATTACGTATTTTCTACTTTAAACAAAAATGTTTTGAGTATCAAACAGCATATTGTCTACCTTGTAGATAGCATCCCCATCTAACACTGCCACTGTGTTAGCAACTTGTAAATGACATCAGACTAGAAGCAACACTGTTCCTAAATTGTGTGTGGTTTTTTTTGTTTTGTTTTTATCTGGTAAGTTATGACAGATTTGTCACTAGACTTTATCTGGCAATAGCATTCATATTATGTAGAAATAATCGTAAAATCTTATCATTTTAGGTTCATGAATTCCCCTTAGGAAGCAGTTCTTTGGAACATTTCTTAATAATACTAACTTAGTAATATAACTAAATCGGTATAGTTCCTTGACCTGCCTTAATTTGGGGTCATCTGAATTCCGAGTTAAGGAATGATCTATTACCCAAGGCTAGAAATGATTACAAGTAGGACCAAGAGAGGGAACCCTATTTAATTCTGATAGAAACTACAAATCGTCACTGCAGCCGTTAAAAATAGCCACATTTTCAACACCGTTCTATTTACAATACTTTATATAATAAATAACTTGCAGCAATATGGTGACACTCCCCAATTTCTTGAGGTTTCTTGTTACTTTCATTCATGAAGACCTACCAATTGTGAGTTTACCCAGTGACAAAATGGGATTTGCGAATATTTAGAAATTTTCCACTGTGGCACAAATAGGAAGGCCTGGTCAGCACCGGAGACATCTGGGGCCTGGACGTTTTTTGTTTCCTCACATTAGTACAAAGAACTTTCGGAGTTGAGAAGGCTGAAGGGAGAGGGAAGCTTCTTCTTGACTTGAGGCCTCGCAACCCCAACTGACGGGAGGCACAAGGTGCTGGCCGACTTCTGTCTGTTCTTGTTGGTGCCCCAACTCAAAAAAGAAAGCTTCTTCGAGATTTTCTTGGTTTTATCAGTTTTATCATCATCATCTATGGCTAAACAGATCATGGAGTAGGTTTTCTGCATTCCCACAGAGTATGTTGCACACTTATTATGCTGCACATGGGAAAGACGAAAAACGGTGTTAGAAGTCCTCAAGATAGCTGATAAGTGACTGCAAAGTCTGAGGCTCACATTTTGCACTTACAGCATCCTTTTTAAAATTAAGTTGATATAATTCTGGAACTCGAGTGAATTAACGCTTACATAGAATTCGGTTCTTAAAAACAAGGACAATTTTTAAGGAATAGACTCAGTAGTAGTAATTTAGGCTAGCAGTAGGACTCGCTTTTTAAGGTTCTTATTCTATTTGTAAAAATAATGCTCATGCTCAACAATATGAAAATACATATACTAAAGAGTAGGGCATCCCTCGCACCTTGACTTCCAGGCCTTTCCCCTGAAGGAAGCACGATTACTATTCTGCTTTTATTTTTTTAATTTTTAAAAAAAATTTATTTATTTATTTATTTGAGAGCGAGAGAGAGCAGGAGCATGGGGGAGGAAACGAGGGAGAGGGACAAGCAGACCCCCCACTGAGCACAGAACCTGATGCAAGACTTGATCCCTGGACCCTGGGATTCTGACGGGATTGTGGCCTGAGCCAAAGGCAGATGCTTCACTGACTGAGCCACCCAGGTGCCCTCTGTTACACTTTTAGAGATGATGTTCCGATCCAGGTATTGATGTGTGCATAGGTATACGTCACCGTTTGTCTTTCCCGAAAAGGAAGACACTACACACTGGTCTGCCTCTTGCTTTCTTCACTTAATGAACATACCTTGGATTTCAGTCCATGCCAGTAGGTACAGATCAACTTCATTCTCTTTATAGACAATATGGAATCTGTGGTGAGGATACTAGTAACCTTTCCCCCCTATCTTTTAAACTGAGGAAATATACATAACCTAAAATTGGCCCTTTTAACCACTGTCAAGGGTACAGTCCAGTGGCATTAAGTACATTCAACTGCTGTGCAGCCATCACCACCGTGCACCTCCAGAACTTTCTCCTTTTCCCCAGCTGAAACTCTTTGCCCAGTGAGCACTACTATTAACTTTTAAAGGATCGTGTAGGGTTCAAATAGGAAAGCTGCAGATACTTTTCCAGAATCTTCCATGTGGGTTATCCCCTGCTTCCAAGGTTTGCCTAACATTGGAGTTGCTTTGTTCACCAAATGTTTACTGAACATCTACTATGTTCCAGGCACCGAAACCAGGCCTTTAAATATACGTACTACATATCTAAAGTGGTGGGGGATGATAGTCATCATAGAAATCAAGGCATTTGAGAGGTGGGACAATAAAGAAGGGAAGGGGTATTCACTCTAAACTGTCCCTCTCGAGTCTGGATCCTTTGGATGAAGATGTCTCTTCCTTTTCTATAAAACTGCCATTTACTCCCAGCATACTCTACAAGACATGCATGCGCGCTCCCATTAAAAACAATAATAAATAGTCCTGGATGTAGATTTCATGCCTGCAAACACTTTTCAACCTTAACCTGCTTAAAGTCCATTATGCATCTTTATGACCATTCTCTTATAAATACCCTCGATCCTCTCCCATACTTCAACCAGCGAATACCAAGTCTAGTTAAACTCCACCCTCTGCCTCCCCCCAGGCCTGTACCCAAAGGGCTGCACGTTACTGGGGGATGTTTACCAAGCCGACGGGTCTCCCTTGAAACCCTAACCCTGGCCTCAAACCTCTACAGGGCACCTCATTACCTGGTACTCCTAAGGTTGTCCTAGTAAATTCATTCTTTCTCTCCTAGATGTCTCCTTGAAGCCCCACACATGTCCTCCTGATAGTACTGTGCTATACTTAATAGCATCTGTTCCTAAGGACAAATCCTTCTGTGTGCCTGATTCTCACTCCCTCCTCCCGGTATGTCCTCCATCCTGCACTCCTGCCTCCCCGACCTTTACTGTGTTATTGATACCCACACATACGCACACGACTACCACCACCACCCTTGAAAAGCTTCCCTTTTCCCTATGTCCCCCTCCCAGCTCATGCCTCCATGTCTGCTCCCTTCCTGCCACTCCCTTTTTTCTTGTCCTCAAGCACCATGCTCCCCATTACCCATTCTCCAAATAATCCAGGCACCCCTCTGACTCACAGCAATAGGGAGCCCGGTTTGAGAGCCTGGCACTCATTCCACTCTGTACAAATGAGGAAACAATCCTGGGGGGGGTACTAACTTGCTGAAGGCCACACAGCTGGTTTCCAGCAGGCAGGGCCCAATTCCAGGCCTGGGGTCTCTCCGCTACATCAGCAGTATTCCAAACGTGCCCCATGGAGGAGTGCTGGGGGTCCCCACCGCAATCCAAAGACTGTGGAGCAGATCATCTGTTCAGCTAGGTCCCTGGGCTTTATCCTCATTATCTGGTTTTGTTTGGAGCAAAGGCCCAGCAGTTAAAAACTCGGCGCTCGGTTGCCACTGTCTAAGGCCTCGCTGGGTGACAAGAATAACCCTATCATGGTTATTATTACACCTCTTGTGAAAGACACATATCCCATGCTAGGCACCACATCGCCATCTTCCTGCAGCTCAGAACCAGTCCCTGATGCCCATGATCACCACGGGCGATAAAGCCAGGATTCCTTTTCACGCAGTCTGCATCTAGAAAGTTGCTTTCTACGTCTACCTCAGCTCCTTCACAAGCCTGGCTCCAAGTTATTACAGAATGGAAAGACAAACCTTTCTCCTTGTAAAGCCACACCATGTGCTGGGCAACACACACATGCGCGCGCCCCAACCCTCTGGTCCTGAGCCCAGCTCTTTTATTTATCCTGCTTTTGGACAACCTTTTGTTTTTGGTTGGGACCCTGATCCCTTGCCCAGCAATTCTATAGATTCTGCCCCTAAAAATTCCATTTCTCAATGATCCCTTCCCCCAAGATGCTCTGTGAGTCCGACTTCATCTTCTTTCATTTTTAAATGGAGATATAATTCACATACCTTAAAGTTCACTATGTTAATACCACTCCGTGGCTTTGAGTCTATGCGGAGTTGTACAAGCACTACCACCACCTAATTTCAGAACAATTCTTTCCCCTCCCAAAGGAAACCTTAAACCCATCAGCAGTTACCCCCCAATTCCCTGACCCCCCAAGTCCCTGGCAACCTCTACTCTACATTGTGCTTCTATGGATAAGCCTGTTCTGGACATTTCTTATCAAAGGACTCACACGATCCATTCACTTTCCAGGCCTCTCTCATCAGAGTTGTTTCCATCTCTCCATGGAAAGTGTCCTTTTGTCCTGCTGTCAAATATAATAAACACAACTCCATCTCTTAACTGTACTCTACACAACCGACCGTTTTCTCTTGGCAGGATTTTCTTCTCTCGATTCCAGAAGCTTCTTTTTATCCTCTCTAAATGCCGCTCCGCAACTTCCTTTGCGCCTACTTCTCTTCTAACTGACCTCCAGATGCTTGCGGTGTCTCCAGGTTGAGTCCCTGACCCTCAGCCCCTCGTAGGTAATTCCATTTACTCTCTTACAGCTTTAAATATCATCTCTGTGTTGGTGATTCTCTGATGTTTATTTCTAGCTCTGACTTCTCCCTTGAACTGAAGATGTGGACATCCAGCTGCCTACTTCACATTACATTTGGGCGTCTAACATCATGTGAAACATTCACGGTACAACTCTGTTTCCTCTCTCCTCTCCCTCCCTCGCCCTCTTCCCCATCATTACAAAAAACGGTGCCTTCGTTCAAGCCCAAACCCGAGGAGTCATTTTTCTCTCCAGGATGTTTTTTACACAAATCATCTACAAACCTCTGTCAGCTCTACCTCCAAAACCACATCTCGGGCACATGCACCTCTCTCTCCCTCCACCGTCACCCGCCCTAACGTCAGCTGCTAAGCTCGCTGGCCCAGGCACCTGCCCTAGCCAGCTCCCGCTCCTGCTGCCCAGCCAGCCTCCAGGCAACAAGACGTAAGACGTCCTTCTGAAATAAACATCATTCCCCTTCTCGAGAGGCTCAATGGCTTCCAAACTCCCACCGCTGCCTATGAGGCCCTACCTCCCTCCCACCTTGCTTCCTGTCACTCCCTCCCTGTCACCATGTTCCAGCTGGAAGGCCTTCTTTCAGATCCTCCCACAGGAGAAGCTTCTTCCTGCTACAGGGACTCTCTGCACCTGTTGGTCCCCCTGCCCAGAAGGCTCCTCTTGCGCCTCCTCAAATGGCGGGTTCGACCCTGTCACTCGTTGTTTCGGTACAAGCCCTCTCTAGAGGAGCCTCTCCTGCCTCCAGACGTTCTTCGCTTTTTTGGGTGTTTTTTAAGATTTTATTTATTTGACAGAGAGAGACACAGCGAGAGAGGGAACACAAGCAGAGGGAGTGGGAGAGGGAGAAGAAGGCTTCCCGCGGAGCAGGGAGCCCGATGCGGGGCTTGATCCCAGGACCCTGGGACCATGACCTGAGCCGAAGGCAGACGCTTAACGACCGAGCCACCCAGGCACCCCAAAGATTTTATTTATTTATTTGACAGAGAGAGACACAGCGAGAGAGGGAACACAAGCAGAGGGAGTAGGGGAGGGAGAAGCAGGCTTCCCAATGAGCAGGGAGCCCGATGCGGGGCTCGATCCCAGGACCCTGGGACCATGACCTGAGCCGAAGGCAGACGCTTAATGACTGAGCCACCCAGGCGTCTCCCACCTCCAGACGTTCTGTCACGTTACACATCGTATTTTCTGTACTGTACTTATCAGAATCACAACCACGTATTTGCGTATTTAGTGCCCGCTCTATGGGGGCAGGGACCGCATCAGACTAGATGAACCATAGCTCTAACACCAAGGGAGGGCCTGACACACACAGATGCTCAGTCACTATCTGTTGAATGAATACATGAGTACCGTTATGGAGGGAAGTGTCTAAGGTACATTCTGTACCATTTCAGTATTTTTTTTTTACCATGAGTACATATTACTTTTGTAATCAAAAAAGAACTTAATCAGGCAGTGCCTGGGTGGCTCAGTTGGTTGACCATCTGACTCTTGGTTTTGGCTCAGGTCATGATCTCAGGGTTGTGAGATAGAGCCCCGTGTCCGGCTCCACGCTTGGCGGGGAGTCCGCTTGGGATTCTCTCCCTCTCCCCCTACTGGTCCCTCTCTCTCTGCCGCTCACTCACTCTCACGCTCTCTCTCTCTCTAAATTAAATCTTCAGGGATGCTGGGTGGCTCAGTCAGTTAAGCATCTGCCTTCAGCTCAGGTCATGATCTCAGAGTCCTGGGATCGATCGAGTCCTGCATCGGGCTCCCTGCTCAGCGGGGAGCCTGCTTCTCCCTCTCCCACTCCCCCTGCTCATGCTTGCTCTCTCTTTCTCTCTTGCTCTCTCAAATAAATAAAGTCTTTAAAAATAAAAAAATAAAATCTTTTAAAAAATTCAGAAAAATAAATCAAGTGGTTCTTTCATCTACAGCATTTTTTTTTACAGTTTTCCAATGATCTCTGGCCCCAGGTGAGCACATTCCAGCAAGGACGAGCTCAGGAGTCCAGTCGTCAGGTCACCAATGCAGGCAGGAGGTGCAGGGCCTGACACACCCCTGGGGCTGGACTCACGCTGGCCTCACTCTACAACTCTGTTTCCTGCCGGCCTGTCAGCACTCACCATGGACGAGGTGAAGTCCAGCAGGCTCACGATCTTCATCTCCACGCCGTCCCTGCCACACGCCTTCAGCAGCCTCATGACCTCGCTCACCGTCAGCCACTTGCAATCCACGTCTTGAATGGAAACGATATAATCCCCTTCCTCGGCCCCTGCCAGCTACAAACGTAGGATTTACAGGAAGGTCAGTGTTCTGTGCATTCCAATCCCTGGATCAGTTCCCAAGTACATGAACAAAATCGATAGCACGTGTGAATCCTTTGCTCTTTGGGCGGGTAGCACCCGCAAGAGGTCTTTCACAGTCAGACCTTTTACACAAAGGAATCCTAAATTCATTCCTACACCCAGGTAGATTTGTTTGGGTAGCTTTCTTTGTACGTGACTGGTCTGACTGCTTCCAAGGCAACGGTGAGTTTTTCTCCTGATCTAGAGAGGCACACGCTTACCGCGGCAGAGCAGTGAGGATCCAGGAAGTGGACCTGAACGGGGGAGTTTCCTCTCAAGGTGAACCCCAAGTCCCCTTCTTCTGCAGTGAAGTGAATGCTTCGAGGAGGCGTCCATCTCTTGTTAGCCGAAAACACCGATAGGGGGCCCTTTGGAACAGAGCATCATTAGGTGTAGGATCTGAAGGCTGAATCAGGCACTTGAAAGCTACAGGAAATGTCACCTTGTCCTTGCAGATGTCACTCGGCCTTGTTCGGAGACCAATGACACCACTAGGGACAATACGTGCTACAGCAGTCAAACAAGAACATTAACTGCCATTTTCTCTAAAATAGCCAATATATTTTAAAGAAAATGTTGGGGTTTTTTTTAGATTTTTATTTATTTGACAGAGAGAGAGAGAGCACAAGTAGTGGGAGTGGGAGAGGGAGAAGCAGACGCCCCACTAAGCAGGGAGCCTGACACGGGGCTCGATCCTAGGACCGTGGGATCATGACCTGAGCCGAAGGCAGACGCTTAACCGACTGAGCCACCCAGGCACCCCAAGAAAATGTTCTTTAAAAAGTCATCTTAGGGGCGCCTGAGTGGCTCAGTTGGTTGAGCGTTCAACTCTTAATTTGGGCTCAGGTCATGATCTCAGTGTCCTGGATCGAGTCCTGCATCAGGCTGTGCGCTCAGCATGAGTCTGCTTATCCCGCTCCCTCTGCTCCTCCCCCTGATCCCATGCACGCACTCTCTCTCTCTCAAATAAAATCTTGGGGCACCTGGGTGGCTCAGTCGGTTAAGTGTCTGCCTTCAGCTCAGGTCACAATCCCGCCATCCTGGGATCAAATCCTGCATTGGGCTCCCTGCTCAGCAGGGAGCCTGCTTCTCCCTCACCCCTGTGGGGCTCCCCCTGCTTGTGCTCTCTCACTCTCTCAAATAAATAAATAAAATCTTAAATAAATAAATAAATAAAATCTTTTTTAAAAAGTCTAATAATATTATTAGGGCGCTGGGTGACTCAGTCGGTTAAGCATCCGACTCTTCATCTCTCGGCTCAGGTCTAGATCTCAAAGTCATGTGTTGGGCTCCACAATGGGCATGGAGCCTACTTAAGAAAAAAATCTAAAATGATCTAAAAATAGCCTTTTACATACTTCCAACTTATATGAGCTGTCCCCTTGAGTCACTATGAAATAAGCATTCAACATACCAGCTTCTGGAAGAAGTCTGTCACCGTCACCTTGGAGAATTGTGGCAATATAATTTCAACCTCTTGCTCAGTTTTAGCTGGAAAAGAATATTAAAAGGAAAAGCGTAAATGTTTCTGTAACTGAAAGCGATCCTTGAAAACTCAAGCCTAAGTCTTTTTTCCAAAGGGAAGAGAAGCAGACCTTCCTCCTGGTCTCTTGGCCTTTCTCTCGGTCTAGACAAGTAGTACAGAAGATGGACTGCTGGTCAACCCCCTGGCCCAGTGTCACCCATACCTTCCATCTGGGTACCTGCCATGAGCCATACCTTGCTGTGGGGCTGGGACAGAGTAGTGACAATCAGACACATCCCCTGCCTTCAAGAAGCGTACATATATTCTAGCAGACTTCCTTTGGCACTCATGAAACCCGACTAAGAAGTCATCTACATTTCAAGTGTGGCTATTACAGGAGGAAGTACCGTGTCTCTCAGCACACAGTCCTGGGTGAGATGAGCTTCCTCTTTTCATCATTCACGTGTGAGATGATTTTAGTGGGATGTCAGTTTGTCAGGTCGTGTCCACTGAGAGCTTAAATCTCCACCATCCTATTCATGGGAGGCTCAAGCCAACCCTTACCACGAGGCTAGTCAGCTCCTAACACAGGATCCCAGAACAGGCTAAGTATACAGAAAGAACAGCATAAAAAGAAAATCTGAGGAAGAAGCCTGATCCTGCCAAGGTAGAACACAGCCCTCTACTTGCAGGATGGCCCTGTGGCTTCTACAAACTGCCAGACACAGTGTTGGGCTCAAACAGGGTGCCCATCCATTACCAGAGTGGCACCATCAGCCCTGGACAGCCTCGCCAGGAGCCGCGTTCCCCTCCTCCCTCCGTGGAGGTCGTATCTCTACCTCCTGGCCACAGAGCACACTGTGTGGACAAAGGGGCCGAGGAGGTGCCAGTGTCCAAGAAGGAGAATCATGGAGTGCCATTCCTGCCTCCACCTACCAGCTTGCTCACCTGGGGCAAAGAGTCTGATTTCCCTAAAGCCTGTACTGGCTCATCTTTAAGAGGAGGGCAATCCTAGTCCCTCCCTATAGAGCTGGAGGGAGAGTTGAATGAGATTCCACCTGTCGTGCTTACTATTGTGCCTGGAAGACCTCAAATGCTCAGTAGATATCTGCCAGCATCACCACAGACAAGCCCAGGGTTCCAGCTTGAGCAGGGCTCTGTTTCTAACAACTGGCCCCTGGAAATTGAGGTGGAACCTCAGAGACAGGAGACAGAGGTGTAGGAGTGGGGTGGAAGGAGGTATGGACAAAGGGAGTTCCCTTGACTGGGCCACCCCTTCCCCTAACTCTTTAAAAGATCCTAGTCATTCCTTAACTATAAAGTCACCTCTCAGAGAGGCACCCCAACTCCTGCCTCCTGGGGCAGAACCGACAGCCCCCTCCCCAAGGGCAGCAACAACTGTCCCATTCACCTCCATCTTCCTGAACCCCGGATGGTAATTAACATCTTGGAAATGCCTAGAAAGTGCTGGTGGTGCATGATCTCACTGATACGTGGAATCTAAAACAGTCAAGCTCATAGAAGCAGACAGCAGAATGGTGGGGTGACAGTGGGGGTTGGGAATGAGGCAATGTTGGTCGAAGGTACAAAGGTTCAGTTGTGCAAGATGAGTACGTTCTAGAGATCTAACACAGCATGGTGACCACAGTTAACAATACTGCATCGCCTACTTGAAATCGCCAAGAGGATAGATCTTGAGTGTTCTCACCACACACACGCACACATGATAAACTAGGTTTTGAAGAATTTTGACTGCCAAAGTAAAAATTTTCCCTGCACCCCCTGGCTCCACTCTTTCAGCGGAAAATTTACTTCTCATTTCATAATAAAAAAAAAAATGTTTGTCCTAAAACAAGAAAGAGGGAAAATGTTGGTACTGAAGGAAGGAGAGAACAGGAATGAGCAAGCGTAGGGGAGGGAAGAAGGAAGCATTTGGCTTTAAAACCTTGGAGCTGGAGGTAAAAGGCCGATACAGCAGAATGCATTCCCAGAGGCAGACAGAATCTGGGGGTGAAGCATTAGCAGAAGCATCTAGGCGAAGGTAGTTTCTGAGGTCTCTTGACTAGAAGCGACAGCTAGAACCCCAGGGAGGTTATGAGACTTTAAGGAAACCATCCAGAGGAGACAAACCAGCGAGAGTAGACCCCCGAGAATGCCAGGAGGGGGTGGGTGGGATCGGGCGAGAACAGTCAGCAAAGGGGGTGCTGAGGGAGGTGGGGACAGAAACAAGGCGGCAGGGCACCCCGACACCGAGGGGGGCATATTGAGGGACAGGGGGGGTCACATGCTACCACGAGGTCACTGACGACAAAGACCATAAAGAAGCCCCTGCACTAAGGGAGCAGAGAGAGAACTCAGGGTCTGCCCAAGCCTCCCCGGATGAGCGGATCAAGGCTGTGTCCCCGGAGAAATGGGGGCACCCTCTGCACCCCCCACAGGCTCCCAGGTCACTCACAGATGATGTCAGGAGCCTCGATCAAGTTCAGCAGGTCGTCGTCCTCCCTGTGCTGAGCGTCCTTGAGCCGGGACCGCTGGTGCGCCGCGGACAGCACCTCCTGCAGGACCTCGATGTCGCGGAGCTTCTTACACAGGCTGGCCTCCCTCACGGACTCTTCGTGATGCGCCACGGCTCGGCGCAAATGCGACTTGCCTGCCCCCAGAAAGCCAACCCCACGTGACACAGTGCCCCCGCCAACTGTAGTGTGAGTACCTTGGGGAGAGCCCAGGTGCCCAAGGACCAGCCCAGAAGGGTGCACCTTCTCTTTTCTGAACGATCTGCCTGGACAGCGTAAGTCCCTCTTAAATCCATGTGCAATATGCTCACTCGGGTCTATAAAACGTTCATTCAGCAAATATTTACCAAGTGTTCTGGGCACTAGAGGGGAAGCAACAAACAAAAACTAGCCCCTGTCGTCATGGAGTTTATGTGCTGGTGGTTGAAGACAGATCATCAACAAGCAAAGAAATCAGTAGTGGATCATGGGTGATAAGATTAGGGAGAGAAATAAAGCAGGGCAGGTAGCAGGTCTAGCAAAAGAAGACTGGGAATAGAAAGTTGCTCTTCTATGATGGGTGATCCAGGAAGGACTTCTTGAAGGTAACTTTTGAGCAGAGCCCTGAAGGAGGCGAGGGGGAAGCTACAAGGATATCTGACAGAAGGGCACTCCTGAAAGATGGAACAGCAAGTGCAAAGGCCCCGGGCAGGAGTATGCCTGTGTGTTCCAGGGTTACAAGGAGCTTGGGACTGTGGCCGGAGGGAGTGAGGGCTGGAGGGAAAGACAGGGAATGAGGCCAGAGAGGAGCAGGGGACAGACATGTCTCCAGCCTTCTGCCCCTACTCTGGGTGGTATGGGAGCCCGTTAGGGTGTGAGGACTGATGTGATGTGACCCATGTGAACTGAGAATGAAGGAATGAAGGAATAAAGAGGAAAGCAGGGGGACCAGTTATGAGCTGCGTGACCTCTCTGGGCCTCTGTTTCCTTAACTGTGAAATGGGGATCATATTATGCCTATCTCACAGGGCTATGTGAGATTGAAGGGAGTCAATGTGTGGTAAGTAAGCACTGCATCCGTGTGGCTTGGACCAGGGTGGTAGGTGAGAGGTGGTCGGATCTGGGACGCGTTGTCTAGGTAGAGTCAATGGGATTTGCCAATCACGGGTGGGGTGAGAAACAAGGCTGAAGACGGGAGGTGAGTCCCAGATTCCTGGCCTGCGCACCTCTAGGCTGGAGCTGCCATCAGTGAGACTGGGAAGTGCGTGTGGGCGTAAGGAGCAGGTTTGGGTAGTAGAGGAATTCAGGCTCGCACATGGGAAGAGAGATTCTGACACCTGGCAGAGACCAAACCAGGACCACTCATCACCAGTTCTTAGGTGTGACAGAAGAACATTAACAAATGTGCCCTTCCACGTTCGGATGACCAAGGGCCATCCCCTGGACCACTAGGGGGTGGGAAGATCGTCAAAGCTCTGGCTCCGCTTTGGGAGGCCCAGGGCCTCAGAGAACCTGCAAGAACACAGCCCCAGGAGCCTGCTGAGGCTGCAGACTGTGCCTCACGGTTTCTGATCCAGTGGCCAGGATGACCCAGGATGCCCTGCTCTCTGGACCCTGTCCTCGGGACCTGTCTGGGGCTGTCTGTGAGCAGGACCAGCTAGCTGGGCATCGAACGGGGCCTGCAGACAGAGGGAGCAGGACAGCCGAGGCATACCCAGCTGTCGGCGCTGGTGCCCGTTCTTCAGCGTGGCTAAGGGCGTCAGTCCCTCCGGCATGTGGTCGTAAAGCTGGGACAGGCACTTCTCCTGATGATCCTCATCAGCTCCCGGCTTCACTGCAACGAGAGCCACAGAGTAAATCCCTTCTTGTGGACGTGACCACAGACTCTGGAGACAGTGCCTCGGACCCCTCAGAGAGGGCACCTGGGATAACAGGTCTCCTTTCAGCCCCTGGACACACCGGCCATCCAGCTCACAAGTCTTTGTGCACTTGGGGCCAGGCGCACCCTAGAGGCTCATGGTTTGGCTCTGAGCCCCCACTCTACCTCCTCCAACTCACCCACCTCACGGAACTTCCTAGCATAGCCCAGCCTCAAGCCTCTGGTGGCCTCTGTGCCTGCATCTGCCCTCCCTGGCACGCATCCCCTCTCTAGCCTCACCAAACCTCTCACCGCCACCCACCTCAACACTTCTGAAAAAAAAAAAAAAAAAAACACTTCTGGCCTCCATTCCAGAGCTTGGCTAGTGTTCTAGCTCTAGCTGTCCTTTTCCTCCTCGTTCAGCTGCAAAAGTGCTCCTTAGACTTCAAGGTCCAACTCAAATGTCACCACCTCTGAGAAGCCTTCCATGACTACACCAAAAGAGTCCAACTGCTGGCCCATGTGTGTTGCTACCGCAACTGCTGAATGGTTTATGTGACTTGTCCTGTCTACTGTGGGGCGACCTTGATTAGAGCTCATGACAACAAGAGTCTCACCTGACCTCAAATCAGAGCCAAGACTAGGGTGAGGAGAGCAAGACACTCACCTCGGGCTAAAAATTTAAGAGGGCACCACCAAACACTCAGCAGTCAGGATACAGGATAGTTTAATACAATTTTCTAAATGCCAAAATGTATGCTAAAAAAAAATGTACGATGAACAGACATCAAAATTCCTCTTTGCTTCAGGCTCCGAGGTGGGTCAGCACAACATTGTTACTGATCTGTAGTCTTATTTAAAATTTGGATCACCGTGGATTTTTTCGCATTAGTTCTGATTCATTTAAAATATCACATCCAAAGATTATCTTGAATACTGAGTTTGGGGGCATCCCCTTAGGTTCGGTGCCTAGGTGAGTGCCTCACGAGCGCTAGCCCTGGTCCGAGCCTTGGTCTCAACGCCGGGGGGTTGGGGTGGGGGGTGGGGGAGGAAGTCATCTCCTTGGAGCTGTCTGCTCCATCCCAGGCAGAATTACACTCCCCCTCTTCCTCCATAGCAGGAACGGAGAACCCCTAAATCCTGGGAGCATCTCCAGGGCAGACAGCTCTCACTCAGCTCAGAATGTTCTGGAAGCACAACCCTGACCAAAGCCCCAGAGCCTCCAAGCCCACAAGCCTTACACTGGTGGTCGATGAGAAGGGTGGCCACAAAGTAGTGGGCCAGGGCTTCGTAGTGGTGAGCCTTCACGCAGGCCAAGCTGGCCCAGGAGTAGGGGATGTTCTCCTTCACCGGTGCCTGGCTCATGGCCGTGTGCAGCTGCCGATAGACCTCCCCCACCTGCAACAGAAGGAATGCTGGGGATGGGGAGCATGGCCCAGGGGTGCTCACGCACCCAGGCTGCAGAAAAAGAGCCCTTTCTTCTATGGAGCAGCCCTGCCGGCGGCCGCTCCAGAATCTGGGAGCAGCTCCAAGGCTTCCTAGTTCTTTCAGCATCAGAGTTCACAGCGAGAGTAGGCAACGGTCATGATGCTGGGTTTTTGGCCTAAGCTGCAGATGGAATCAGTGATCCGTATCGGAAACGCCACAGCTTGCCAAGAAAATGCAAGCTCACACTCGGTCCAGGGCAGGCATGCCGCCCAGGTCACAGGCAAGCTGCCGTGGGAAGCCGCCGCTGCTTCCAGTGGGCCCACATTGACACATCCCGCCCACCCCCAAAAGTCACGGGACCCGGGAGGGCTCACCTTGGCAGCCTCCTGAGCCACCTTTACCAGCATGAAGAACTCGTTCTGGATCCCAGGAAGGCAGATTTTCTCAAACACATTTTCTTGGGCTTGTGCAAGCATCATTTTGACCAGCACGCTGAGCATGGCAGGACTCATGTCATAACTTGGAGTATGAGTGAACGTCTCCTTCAGGTGATTTAAAACCCCTACAATTGGAAATTTTTTTGCACATTAGTCGGGGGTCATATCGATTTCACCATACTGTTCAAAAGCACAGAGATGGAGAGAGGCAAAAATTAAGAACGTGTTCTGGAACGTTGTGAAAAATCTGATTCTCAGTTACCGTAAGATCGCAATTCCCTTCCTAGGTATACACCCTGAAGAATTGAAAGCAGACAGAAACCGATGGAAATCGATACTCGTACACCCACATTCACGACAGCATTAGTCATAACAGCCAAAAGGTAGAAACCAACCCAAATGTCCATCAACGTACAGTTAAACAAGGTGGTGTATACATAAAACGGAATCATTTTTCAGCCTTAAAAAGGAAGGAGATTCTGACACATGCTACAACACGGATGCAGACATTACGTGAAGTGAAATAAGCCAGTCACGTGGGCAAATATTCTGATCTATGAGACAACGTATCTGAAAGAGCCAAATTCAGGGAGACAAAAAGGTAGCATAATGGTTGCCAGGGGCAGGGGGCAGGAAGGAATAGTTAAGTGTTTAATGGGTACAGAGTTTCAGTTAAAGGTTATATTTATTTGAGAGAGGGAGAGAGAGAGAGAGCACGTGCATGCGTAGGCAGGGGGAGGGGCAGAGGGAGAGAGAATCTCAAGCAGACTCCACACTGAGCACGGAGCCCAACACGGGGCTCGATCCCATGACCCTGAGATCAGGACCTGACCCGAAACCAAGAGTCGGACGCTGAACCCACTGTGCCCCCCAGAGTTTCAGTCCAGGCAGATGACAAAGTTCTGGCGATAAGAGAGTTGCCCGACCACGTGAATGTACTTAATGCCAATGAACTGAACACTCGAAATCGGTTACAAATGGTCATTTTCTTTTGTGCATCTTAACAAAATAAAAAAAAAAATCAAGATTCTTTTCTAAAACACTTCCATCTGTATCAAGCGAGGAAACCAGCCTGCTCCCTGTTTACTCCTGTCTCACCTGTGAGGCATCCCATACGTGACCCGGCATTTAATGGAGGTGAAAGCAGAAAGCAGGCAGGCTAACGGCGGAAGGCCTCTCCGCGGGACACGCTCCCACTTAACACCTGGGTCATGATGAAATTCAGGGCTTTTGCCCAGGACCTCAGGAAAGACCAACCCAGCCACTCCAATGGAAATTTTCCTGCTGTGGCCCTTAGCTGACTTTTTTATATGTTAGAAAATTAACTGTCACAGCGCTGACTGACAGTCAACCAGAGGCTGAAATAAAATCTCTGACATGAATCCCATCTGACTGGTTCCTCTGGTTTTGTTGCAAAGCCTGAACTGCCCCGTGGACAGATGGCAGAAGCTGCGGGCTATCTGCTCCCTTCTGGGGTTTGCTCCCGCTCTGTTCTTAAGCTTCATGTTGTCTATGTTGCTGTCATCCTAGAGATGGGTCACCAAGCATGCCTGCTTTAGGTTCCTCAGAAAGAAAATGAGCCCAGGAAAGGATGTACAGTAAAAGAAATCAATTCCCACATGGGATCTTAGCATGTTGTTTTATCCCAAAGGATCTTTTTTTTTTTTTTAAGATTCTATTTATTTATTTGTCAGAGAGAGAGAGCACAAGCAGGGGGAGCGGCAGGCAGAGGGAGAAGCAGGCTCCCCGCTGAGCTGGGAGCCCGATGCGCGGCTCGATCCCAGGACCCTGGGATCATGACCTGAGCTGAAGGCAGATGCTTAACCAACTGAGCCCCCTTGGGCGTCCCCCAAGGGATCAGTCATTTTAACATAAGCGATTTCACAATCAGCCAAAATGACAAAGCTCTGGTTCTTCACAGCCTTGCAGAGCAAAGTGAGATGCCCCAAACATCCCCTGCTGGGAGTAACTCCCCAAAGCAGAGTGACGAGGACCAGCACAGAAGGGAACTTGGTGCGGAGCCCGCTCAGGGGATCGTGCTGTGGTCTGGGCCGCGTGGCTGCTTTCTCCCACCATTCCCAGTGGCAAGTCGGCCAGCCACAGGCCCTGCTGCAGGAGAGCAATGCAGGACCCTCAGACACCCCCGAGCCAGACCCACCCACTACACCCAGCCTGGCGACCTCTGGTCCTCTACAGGTTGATGCTAAGTGTCACTTGACAGAGGGCTCGGAGGAGAGCCTCGGGCAGGCAAGTTTTCCACAATGAGCACAATATAAACACATGGAAAGTAACATGTAGTGATGAACCAGGCCTGGTGAAAGAGAAAAGAAAGAGCCTACATTTGCACTCTTTGAAAAAAACGTATTCCCCTTCCCCAATACAGTGTTCAAAGGAACAATTCATTCACTGCCATCCTTGGGGCCACTCATTCGGAAAAGATTAATTGTTAACCACGGGGTTCGCTGTGTCCATGGGCCATTAGGGCTTGAGCCGTTAAGCAATTCTCTCGGTGGGAAAGTACACCAGCACTAGAAACCCGCCTGGCCCTTACAGCCCTGGGAGCCCAAGCATGGGCCTGGGGAAGGCCCACGGACCCTCTTCCGCTGCAGAACCCCGTGCCCTGCCCCCCAGTGAGGCCAGGACGCTATCCCGGCAGCCTTCCTGGAGACACACCTGCGGCTCTCTGAAAGGCGTCCACCGCGCCCTCCAGCCCAGCCTGGGTCCGCCGATTGCACCGGGTCCCAATCTGAGTGTAGAGGGCTCCGATGTTAAACAGAATGCTGGCCTTCTCCAGTAGCAAGTTCTGCTGGCTCACTGGAACCCCGGTGAGCGAGTCATACCTAGTTAAAAGAAATAGGTTTTGAGAACATGAATTATTTGGCTGGTGAAGGCCGCTTGGGGGTGAAAGCAGACAAAATTCACTTGTTGAATAAAATACAAAGATGCACATGCAATGAAGCATTCATTTCCAAGCAAGCCAATGGGCTGATCACACTGAATAAAGATACCCACAATTTCACACAAAAGGAAGGCTTCTCAACCAACATGTCCTTCCAAAAGTGAACGGATAAAGAAACTGCAACACAACCATACAGTGGAATATCATTTAGCAATAAAAAGAAATGGGTTATCAAGCCGTGAGAAGACATGCAGGAAACTTAAATGCATATTTCTCAGTGAAAGAAGCCACTCCGAGAAAGGCTACATACTTTATGATTCCAACTATCTGGCATTCTGGAAAAGGCAAAACAGTGGAGACAAAAAGAATCAGTAGATGCCAGGGTTGAGGGGCGGGGAGGGAGAAAGAGGTGGAGAAGAGGATTGTAGGGCAGTGAAACTACTCTGTGTGATCCTATAACATGGAAATGTGTCCTTACACATGGGTAAAACCCATGAAATGACTACCACCAAGAGTGAACCCCAATGTAAACTATGGACTTTGGGTGATAATGTGTGGGGGTAGGGGATATATGGGAAATCTCTCAATTTTGCTGTGAACCTAAAACTGTTCTAAAAAATAAGGTATATTAAAAATATGTGTTCTCTTGGGGCATCTGGGTGGCTCAGTCGGTTAAGTGTCTGACTCTTGATTTCAGCTCAGGTCATGATCTTGGGGTCGTGAGATCGGGCCCTAAGTCGGGCTTCATGCTAGGCGTGGAGCCTACTTAAGATTCTCTTTCTCCCTCTGCCCCCGACCCCCCTCTCCCACTCCAAAAATACGTGTGTGTGTGTGTGTGTGTGTGTGTATGTCTTCTCCTAAAGGAAACATAGCAATTATGAACCCCTCATAATTCTTCCTCAAGTCTAAAAGACTCAGGATTTGTTTTAAAGTTCACCCGTCAACCAGGAGGTAGACGAGAAGATTCTTCCTAATTCAACACTAAGGAGAAATCACCTTTACCCTTTCACTCCGAGTAGGCAGCTAAGGCATCTTTAGCAAAAGTCATGTGCCTATCCTTTCAAAAGGACAGCATCTGTAGCCACCAGCGATGGTGCAATGTTGCTCCGAATATGCCCTGCGGCCTCCTTTCTCCCATGCTAAGTACCCTCAGGGAAGAGGTACCGCATCTCCAAAGTATTTAAACAGCACTAACCTTCGAAAATACCAACTCTGGAGAAGAATCAAATGCCCCACTTAGGTTTTTAAGAGCTGATCTATTTCTGTTTGCTGCCTTTGTCGTTGGGACAAAACCCGACTCCCACCCCCTGTCCCATCTGGAACAAGAATCTTGCTTCTTGTTAGTTCTACCTCGGAGCCCCCGTGTTTCCCCAACAATAAAATGAGCACACACACAAAAAAAGCCTCTTCTCGGCTCACTTGCTTGGAGAAGCAAGAAGCCATGGTCTGTTGGCGCCTTCTCCCCTTGGATCCCCTTCATACATAAACACCCCTTGATCTACGTGTCTCCAGGCTCTCCTGTAGAAATGGGGCCGCTTGAAAGAGGGGGCGGGGTTGCAGAGGAGCCTCAGGGTGCCGAAGGGGAGGGCAGCAGGGGGGCCTCAGGTACCTACCACGTAAACAAGATCCCCATCTGTCGGGTGGGCGGGAAGAACCGGTTCTCCACAAATCCCAGCTGGATGAAGTAGCTCATGAGCAGTTCAACCCCAGCCTCATCCCGGCTGGGTGTTCGGCAAGCCTGGAGGGAAAGGAACCACCGAAGGGGCGGGGGGAGGGGTGGGGAGTAGGTGAGGACGCAGCTCACAGCCACCCCAGATGTCACACTTGCTATGTTTGCAGAGCCTGGACCCCCGCTGCTGTTACCCTGAGCACTAGGAGGGGTGGAGAGGGCTGGGGTAGGCTCAGGAGTCCCCGAATCCAGCCTCAGATGTGCCAGGGGGCGTGTCTGTCCCCTGCTGTGGCCAGGCTGAACAGAGGGTTCTGAAAGCACCTCCCTATCACCTCCAACCACTCTCCATGGCAGCCACCCTCCCCTCCCCTTCCCTCCCCTGCCCGCCACACACCACACCGCACCTGTCTCAGATCCATCAAGTCTGCTATTTCGTCTTCATACAAGTAGCTGTCCTCACTGTAATGTTCCAGGATGAAATCCTGTAAGAAAAAGGAGATGAGATCCTGTAAGGTGTCATTCCAAACCATAAACAGGTAAAACAGGAATGTCTAATGTGCCCCCCTCCCCCGGTTTAAAAATACATGTAGAGGGCGCCTGGGTGGCTCAGTTGGTTGGGCGACTGCCTTCGGCTCAGGTCATGATCCTGGAGTCCCTGGATCGAGTCCCGCATCGGGCTCCCTGCTCGGCGGGGGGTCTGCTTCGTCCTCTGACCCTATCCCCTCTCATGTGTTCTCTCTCTCTCATTCTCTCTCTCTCAAATAAATAAATAAAAAATCAAAAAATAAATAAAAATAAAAATACATGTAGAATTCATACAACCAGGAGATTATATGCTACAGTGATTTTTCTGGATGGTGGGATTTATTTTCTGAACTGCATGTATATTTAAAAATGTTCCTCTTGTTGCTTCAGTAAAAAGGAAAGTTGAAGTTGTTTTTTTTTATTTTAAAATGTGTTTGTGGGGGCGCCTGGCTGGCTCAGATGGTAGAGCACATGAATCTTGATCTCAGGGTCCTGAGTTCAAGCTCCACGTTGGGCATGGAGCCTACTTAAAAAAATAATAATAAAATATAATGTCTTTGCGTCACATTCAAGTGACTGTGTAAGTGACAATACGTTGAATAATTGTGGCAAACATCCCAGACACTCAGGAGCTCTGATGTCCATCCTGTGGGCCGCCTTCAGTACCTGGGCAGAGGGCCTTCCCAGCAAAGGAAATTCACGTCTAGGAGCTGGTAGGAGGCTACTACCCTCAGGGACTGCGAGAGGAACCTTTGTGAGAGCAGCTTTGGGCACTTCCACAAATGAAGCACCTGGATGAGACCCCCTAACCGGGTCCCCAGTCCAGCGTTCGATCACGACTCTGTGAGTTCATCCAGGCATACAGCACACACAGACGCGCGTCTGCTATGTCCAGGCACTGTTCGTAAGGCCTGGGCTCCATCAGTGAACAAAACAAAGACTTTTCCCCATGCAGCTTCTATTCTCACAAGGGGGCACAGACAATAAGTGACAGGCACAACAAATAAGTAAATTAGGGATGCCTGGGTAGCTCAGTCGGTTAAGCATCTGCCTTTGGCTCAGGTTATGATCCCAGGGTCCTGGGATCGAGTCCCCCATCGGGCTCCTTGCTCAATGGGGACCCTGCTTCTTCCTCTCCCCCTGCCCTCTCCCCCCGCTCATGCTCGGTCTCTCAAATAAATAAAACTTAAAAAAAAACCAGATAAATAAGTAAATTATATTATATATTAGAAGATGGCAAGTATGATGGGGAACAAACAAAAATAAAAATAGTAAAAAGGGCATCGAGAGTGGCTTCTTGCATAGCATCTGCCCTAAGTGCTACCAGAAAGTGGAGGAAAGACATGTTCAACTGTGTGTTCTCAGGTGTCTGTGAGTGGATTCTCATTACACACTTTCTACACTAAAGCCCCTCCTGCTTTGTTCTATGCTATGTTCCATGCATACACACATACATACACACACACACACACTCACACACCCTCGTCTTATAAAAATGGGGGTTTTGTTGAATGAATATACACATTTGCTGTGCTTTTCTTTTTGAACTGGCAATGTATCAAACATTTGCATATGTCATATGACTTTAAAAAAAATTTTTTTTAAAGATTTTAGAGAGGGCGCCTGGGTGGCTCAGTTGGTTAAGCGACTGCCTTCGGCTCAGGTCATGATCCTGGAGTCCCGGGATCGAGTCCCATGTCGGGCTCCCTGATCAGCAGGGAGTCTGCTTCTCCCTCTGACCCTCCCCCCTCTCATGCTCTCTATCTCATTCTCTCTCTCAAATAAATAAATAAAATTTTTTTAAAAAAATAAAGATTTTAGAGAAAGAAGAGAGAGAGAGAGCACGTACACGCAGGGAGGGGAAGGCGCAGAGGGAGAGGGAGAGAATCTCCAGCAGACTCCGCACTGAGTGCGGAGCCCGACTCAGGGCTCAATCCCATCACCTGAGCCAAAATCAAGAGTTGGACACTTAACCGACTGAGCCACCCAGCCGCCCCTCCATAACACGACTTTTAATGATTATGTAATCCTCCAATGTAATGCGTGTACAACTCATCTATTAAACAAATAAATCGAGCACCTACTATGTGCTGGCCAATATATATCATGATATTCTTTGTTTGTTTGTTTAAATATTTTATTTATCTATTTGACAGAGAGAGACACAGCGAGAGAGGGAACACAAGCAGGGGGATTGGGAGAGGGAGAAGCAGGCTCCCCCCACTCTCCCCCCGGGGAAGGAAGCCCTATGTGGGGCTCGATCCCAGGACCCTGGGATCATGACCTGAGCCGAAGGCAGATGCTTAACTGACTGAGCCACCCAGGCGCCCCTATATCATGATATTCTTAACCTCTTCTTGTTAGACATTTAAGTCACTTGTATGTTTTCTGTGATTAGAGATTATACCATGATAGTCATCCGCAAGCACACCTCTGATTAGCTCCTCAGTATAAATTTTGAGATGCCTTGCTGGGTCCAAGGATATGCAGAGGCTCCTTCTGTTTTTCAATTTGGTCATTTTCACCCAATTTTTGCTTTCATTTTATGATGTTGTCACAGATTTTCTTTATGACTTAAAGTGCTGATGTTTGGAATCAGCTCCTCTACTAATACAAAGACCATTTGTAAAATGTGAAATGATCTTCCACTAGAATTATGTTATTAGTGATGTTAACAATGGTGAAAATGATCTGGAGGACAAAGTTCATCTAGGGTTTCTCCGATGACATCCCTGAAAGCAGTGTTACAGGTCACCACTCAGGGATGAGAGAAACTGCATCCTTTTCAGGACAGCACATTGTTCTGTCAACCTCTGCTGTGGACATTGGCAAAAATGTTCTTAAAATTAGGAGACAAGTTATACTTAAGGTAAGTTTAAAAAAAAACCTTTACGTTAACCTCATAAAAGTCAAAGAGAATTTTTGGGCATTTCCACAAATGAAGCACCTGGATGAAGCACACAAATTCTAAATGCATTCCTAAGCTAGATTAAACATAAATATGTTTAAATATTAAATGTTATCATACTAAATAGTAGGATAAAAAATGTCTAGCTGAAACGCACTGTAAACATCAGGGATAAGACAAGGATTACACAACATAATTCTATTATATGACATAATTTTGAAGTTCTCGAGCCAACAAATTAAGACAAATATTAGAAAGGAATAAACAAAAATGATATAATTTTTTTTTTTGCAAAATAATGGCACATTTACAAAACCTAGAGCACACCAACTGAAAAACTACTAAAATAATAGGAATTCAGTGAAATGGACACAAAGTTAATAGATATAAATCAATAGTCTTCCCTTATTTTTAAAAAAGATTTTTATTTATTTATTTGACAGACAGAGACACAGCGAGAAAGAGAACACAAGCAGAGGGAGTGGGGGAGGGAGAAGCAGGCTTCCCGCTGAGCAGGGAGCCCGATGTGGGACTCGATCCCAGGACCCCGGGATCATGATCTGAGCGGGAGGCAAATGCTTAACTGATTGAGCCACCCAGGGGTCCCCTAGGTTGAGGGTTTTTTTTTAAAGATTTTATTTATTTATTTGACAGGGAGAGACACAGCGAGAGAGGGAACACAAGCAGGGGGAGTGGGAGAGGGAGAAGCAGGCTTCCCGCGGAGCAGGGAGCCCGATGCGGGGCTCGATCCCAGGACCCTGGGATCATGACCTGAGCCGAAGGCAGACGCTTAACGACTGAGCCACCCAGGCGCCCCAATAGTCTTCCCTTCTTACATAAGCCATAACCAGTTAGAAAAATATAACTGGGAAACAATAACTTCCCAGTTGTACCATCTCAACAAAAGTGCAATATTCCCAGGGATAAAATTAACTGAATTCACTGAGCAGTTAAGTATTAAGCTTTACTGAAAGACATAAGTTATTTCATTCTTTCATGTATTCATTAAGGCATTTTAAAAAATTTCCAGTATAGTCAACATACAGTGTTATATTAGTCTCATTTGTACAGTATAGTGATTCAACAACTCTACACATTACTCAGTGCTCATCATGTTAAGTGTGCTCTTAATCCCCATCACCTGTTTCACCCCCACCCCCCCCCAACCTCCCCTCTGGGAACCAGAAGTTTGTTATCTATGGTTAAGAGTCTGGTATTTTGCTTGTCTCTTATTTCTTTTTTCTTTTTTGTTTTCTTTCTTAAATTCCACTTATGAGTGAAATCATATGGTATTTGTGTTTCTCTGACTGACTCACCTCACTTAGCATTATATTCTCCAAATCCACCCAGGTGTTACAAATGGGAAGCATTAAGTCTTTTTTTTTAGTAAGACAGACATGGTCCCTGCCCCGCATAAAACTTGCTATTTGTTGACATATCAACAATTAGAAACATTATGTTCATAGATGAAAACGTGCAATATGGTAAAGATACAATTTTGTCCTACATAAGCTATGAATCTAATTAAATTTCAATCAAAACCCAAAAGTAGTATTTCGGGAAAACTTGACAAAATATGGAAGTAAAAATGTGGGAGAAAAGCCAAGAACATTTGGAAAAGCATGGTCATAAAGGAGGCTTGCCCTAATGTGCTATTAAAACACATAGGGATTAAACAGTGAGCAATGGATAGACAACGAAACCAGGCATGGATCAGAAACAGACGGAAGTAGACTGAAGAATCAGGTGTCCTAACAAAAGCCAGCATTCTACAGAAGTGGGAAAGGCTAGAGCACCCAGCAGGTCCAGACAGGAAGAAGGTGGCACCCAAGGACGGCATGCCCGATGTGAATTTAAGGAAAGGGCTAATACAGTGGTGTGGGCAGGGTTAAGGGAAACCACAGGGATGGTGCAGAACCTTCAGGGCCATTAGAACCCCAGAGCTAAAGGGTCAAAAAGGAGAAGGAGCTTTGAAAACCCGGAGAGATGGCTACCTGAGGTAGGCACCCAAAGCCACCAGGCCCTCCCTGCCAGGAATACAAAAGGAAGCCAGCTGAGCAGCCTGGAGAATAAATGTCCCTGTCCTCCTAGCCCCTCCAGCCTGCTGCGGCCTCCCTGGTGCAGAGCAGGATGGAGGAGGGTAGATGCAGGGGGTGGGGGGGCGGTCACAGAGGGAAATGGACACCATCCAGCACCACAGATGGCTTCTTTACATAGAGTTCAGGGGAAACTGGCTGCCCATTTGGTGAAAATAAAAGGTTATAGCCTTATACCTCATATTTTACCCCCAAAACGAAAGCCAGAGAGATTAAAGATTTGATGCAAAAACATATGAAACAAGACAGTTGGGAGAAATAATAGCAAAATATTTATGCCATCTTGGCATGCACAGTGCCTTTCTGAACATTGAGGCAGAACTGTAAAGGGAGGGATTAGTAAATTCAACAACATAAAATCTTAGTGGCAAAAACAGATGTATTATACTTTTTAAACTGGTTATTGCTTGTATAACAAGTTAAATTAAGGAGAGAATGCACTGAGAGAAATATCTGCAATATATATAACCAAGGAACCAAGGGTTAATACCCTTCATATGTAAAAGAACTCTTATAAGAAATAACAGCAAAACTGTGGAAAAGCAGACGCAGGGCAGAAACAGTCATTTTGAAATCAAGCAAAAGCGGTAAAGGGCAAAGAAACATACACAAGAATGTATCCAACTCTAGTACTGATCAGAGAAATGCAAACCGTAATGTTATTATTTTGCCTGATTTCACAAAAATCAAAAAGATCCCATAAAAAAGGCCAAATGGTGAATGATAGCCAGCGTAATGTAAGGTGCAGGAAGACAGGCGGTCACACACAGGGGTAGGAATGAAGGCGGGACCCCTTCTGGTGGGTAAGTAGGTCATATATATCTCCTACCTACCAAATCCACATCTAGAAATGTATCCAAAGAGAACACTGGGTGAAGTGTGCAGATGCTCAGTGGTGGGCCACAGACGATAGCAAGCACTGGGAAGCTGCCGAAAGAATGAGATTAACAGCCACCCTGTTCAGCACCTACCGCCAGCAGACACCACTCAAAGCCCTAACAGAGGGGAGGGGATGAGTCACACACCCTCATGAGTCAGGTCCCTGATTAGAGCAAGAGCCCCAGTGTCCAAAGATTAAGTGCTGAGCAGGTTACTGAGCTCAGCAGGGAGAGGTGTTGGGGCTGGGAGGGATCTTTTCATGTGTTGCTATTTTTCCGAATGTTTTACAATCCTATTCTTAATCAAAATAAATAAATAAAGCTGTATTTGAAGGCCAAAAAATAAAAAACCTACCCAACCAACTTGAATTCTCTGGAAAGGGAATTTATTTTGATGGTGCCCTTTTTTTGAAAAGATGAGAAAGAGAGAGCGCGCACATGCGGGAAAGAATGGAGGGGGCGGGGAGCAGACTCCCTGCTGAGCAGGGAGCACAAAGCAGGGCTCATCCCAGGACCCTGAGATCATGACCTGAGCTGAAGGCAGACGCTTAACTGACTGAGCCACCCAGGCGCCCCTTGATGGTACCTTTTAATGAAAAAGCACAGCGTGAAGCTTTACTGGCCACAAAGTGTCACACGGATGCACAGTGAGGCGCTAGACAAGCCGCACTTGGAGCTGTCCTCACTAAGCTGGCCGAGTTCTCCTGCAGCACCTGCCTGGGACTCTCCAACACACAACGCGGGAAGGAGAAAACAGAACGTCCCCAGATGTTCTCATTCTCGTATGACTGACATTTGAAGAGTCCCTTTTAGGCTAAAATGACATGGTTGGAAGCCTCAGCTGAATAGCACTTGGCCGTGCCCGCAACATGTGATTTTTTTTTTTTTCCGCTGAGTTTAATGTGGAATCCAGCACGTGACACGTTTGGATCCTTACAGATGCCCATGAAATCTCCAAGCTGCTCCAAGTCTCCCTCTAACCCGCCTGCACTCTTGTAACCCTGGCACCAAGCAACAAACGGAATCGTAAAGAAACCACTCTACGGGGCGCCCGGGTGGCTCAAAGTTGGTTAAGCGTCTGCCTTCGGCTCAGGTCATGATCCCAGGGTCCTGGGATTGAGCCCCGCATCGGTCTCCCTGCTCAGCGGGGAGTCTGCCTCTCCCTCAGCCTGCTGCTCCCCCTACTCGTGCTCTCTCTCTCTCTCTCTCTGACAAATAAATAAAATCTTTAAAAAAAAAAAAAAGAAAAAGAAACCACTCTACAAAAGCACCTAAAGACGTTTCTACAGACACAAGGACTGTCTTGAGTGTCCGAGACATCTGTAAATTCAGGCAGCCTGGAAAAAGTTGGTGCAAAGCCTGCAGCTCCTGGGTTGTTTTCTACCCAGAAAATCAAATCTCATGTGATCCCGAGTCCTGTGACACTATCAACGTCCCTTCTCAAACTCCAAAACAAACCCCAAAGTGACAGGGACCGGGACCTAGATGTAAACAAGGCAGCAGTCAAAAAGGCCCTAAGTGAAAGAGCTTCGGTCAACAGACTTACAGTCTCTGCTCCAGAATGGAGGTCAAGTGTAGCAGCTTTCAAAGTACGACGATGCCTTTTCAAAGGTCAGATTTTACAGTGCCCAACCTGCATAGGATAATTTTTTTCTTCTCTAAATGAAAACTAGTCCAAGAGGAGTCAACTAACAGGTTGCTATGCAAAGAAACATAATACTTGGAAGCATTTTTCACGACCCTGGGGTTCCACGCCTGTGCTGGGGGGCTCAGAGGCTGGCGCTACCTCCCCCCCCACGTCGCCTTTCTCCTCCTAAATGGACGTTGGAGGTGATTCGTTAAAACTCAGAATGACGGGGCTGGGGAGAGGAGGAAGGGGAGGGCATCCCGGGCACAGGGGGGCCTCTTCTGGCCCTGGAGGGAGGGTGAGGCCTCTCCGGGGGCCTGCACCAAAGCACCTGTTCCAATTCCCACCTGAACCCCCCCCACTGAACCACAGGCCTAGAGTGCAGCATCCAGCCCTCAGGCACAGGTGGGCCTACAGGTAGCAGCTGCTTACCAGGGACCCCCACAGTTAAAGAGGAGGCCAGATACTGGTCTTTTAAAAAGCTGTTATTTGGGGGGCACCTAGGTGGCTCAGCCGGTTAAGTGTCTGCCTTTGCCGCAGGTCATGATCCCAGGGTCCTGGGATTGAGCCCCACATCAGGCTCCCTGCTCGGCAGGGAGTCTGCTTCTCCCTCTGCCTCTGACCCACCCCCCTGCTCATGCTCTCGCTCGTGCTTGCTCTCTTCTCTCTCAAATAAATAAATTAAATCTTAAAAAAAAAAAAAAGCTGTTATTTTTTTAAAAAGAAGAGAAAAAAATCAGAAAGAGAAGGGAGAGAAGGAGGACGGAAGAAAGAGAGGAGAGGAGGCTGGATACCCAGGAATTCATGGAGAAAAAAAAAACCCATAAATTCCAGCTCTTCAAGTATTTAAAGATAGTGAACCAACACGTTTGATTCACTGTGAAATATAACAAAAAACAGGATGGATTGGTATATCGATACAGGGATGCACAGATGGATAAATATGTGATTAAGTAACTCTAGCAAAATGTTCATGGTACAATCTAGGTACTGAGTATATAGGGATTCACTACAAAATTCTTTCAGTTTTTCTCTAAGTTTAGAAATTTTCATAATAAAATGTTGGGGGAAAAATTAGTGATTCTCCCATAAACATGGCCTAAATTGGTTTCCAAATTAAAGAAAAAATTAAAATAGGGCACAATTTTAAAATTCCAAAGCACATCCTCCACGGGCCGTTTCTAGCTTGGCCTCCTGGGGAGGGCAGGCCCAGGTTTCTAACTTGCCTTCCAGGGCCCCTGAGCCTCGGAGGGACCAAAGATGGTGTGAGGTCACAGGAGCACAGACAGCATAAGGTTCTCCGGCTTGCTGAGGGGCCCACAGGCGCCCTGCAGAAATCAGCTGACACTCAGCCCACTGAGCCTAAGGCCACTTGCAAGGGATACACAATTCCTAGTTTGTTTTTTTAAACAGTGAGTCTAGTGTCCATTGCTTTGAGATTTACCTTGAGAACCACGGAGAAGTCAACATCCTTGGTTTCCTTCAGGCCAAGCGGAATCAGCGGGACCGTAAATGCCTCCCTATAAGGAACACAGCAAGGTAATGAACATCAGGATCCCAGCCACTCTGCGCCCAGCAGCCCAGCTCAGGGCCCCCCCACCTTTGGACCCCAGTCCCGCAAACACTACTTCATGTTCCATAAAGAGGACTCTGGTTATGTGCCTGTCTCTGTTCTAAGCCCAATCCCAGCACCCTGTGACTTCTGGACTACGCAGCCTAACACATGAGGGCCTACCACCTTGACCTCGGTCCCGATCTCCACCCTTCTTTGAGTGACTGTGCTTAGGACTTCCTGTGTCCCAGGGTCTGGGCCTGGGGTGTGCACTGCTCCCCAACCTGGGTGCAGTGGACCTCCTTCATCAGCACCCACCCCCACTCTCCTCCCCCATTCCTCACCAGGGCAGGTCCTACCTCTCCTGCGGCCCTCCAATCCTGGGCTCTCGGGGGCCTCCTCGGATGGGGCGTATCACCCTCTGTGTCCCATCACCTGCACGGGGAAGGCCTTGAGGGCCGGGGCCCCTTTGGACACCTAACTGCACCTAGCTCCAGCCCAGTGTCATGCCCTGGACAGCTATTTGCTCCCCACGTGGCTCCCCCCACCAACTGACCAGTTAGTTCCCCCATAGGTCAGCCTGGAAGTATGCCCTGAGCCTACATTCTTAGGTACAGGGGCAGGGCCAACAGGAAGTAAAGGGGGCTCGGGCTGTGTTTTGCAAACAGGGATTTAGCTCCCTGACCTGTAACAGGAGACCTCCTGGGGCCGCTCAGCCCAGCCGGGGAGAAGGCCAGGAATGCTGAGCAGGGTGAGTGGACAATGCAGCTGTAAGCTGAAACTGTCTCTGTGGCCAAGAGAAAACCACGGGCTGCGCTAAAAGCAGGCGAGCTCCAACTGTGGGGGTGCGTGGCTTCCCCAAAGCCTGCAGGGAAAGCCGGACCCTACTGGAAGGGAGAGAGCATGGACCATGCCTCTCTCCTCTGGGCCCCCCAGCACCCTCCTGCCCTCACCCCACTGGGGCTGCAGACAAGGCCTGTTCTCCCCGGGACTGTGGAGAGCAGCCAGGGCACCCCAGCCCCAACCCTGTGCTAACGTTAACTCCCTCCATGACCTCCAGCCTCGTGTTTTCTCATCTGCCCAGCCAGACTGTTTCTTCCCCGCCTGCCTCGCAGAAATGTTTAAAGATCAACTGTGCTTAGAAAGAAACAATCTGCTTTGAAAACAGGAAGGGGGCGGAGGCGACCCCAAGGCATCATTATGAACCTGCACATCTCTCTCCCCGCTCTTCCCGATGGCACAGGGGACTGCCCGGCCACCGAGAGCCACGCTGTAATCACACAGGGGCCTTCGTGCCTGTCTCTGCGGGCTGCCCTCACGACAGACCTCCCCGCGTTCCAGGACAGCAAGTGGGAATATGAAACATCCTCCATTTACCAGCAAAGTCAGGCCCTGCCTCGCTTACTCAAGAAACTTCGACCTTTGCGCAGAACGCTAGAATTTAATACCACAGCGGATATTTGGTGTTCTGATTAGGTGTTCAAAACCACACTGGGAGCCCACAGGTGAGCGAGCCAGGACACATGGACGTCACAGAAGGAAGAGGAGAGGTTTCACAAACTAACGCTTTCCCTCAGGCCTTGAAAAACACCCACGCGCCACAAAGAGGCTTGGAGACAATCAGGAAAAGCACACTCCAGAGGTGACTCAGGGTTCCCAAATGTCATCCTTTTGTGAATCCACAGGACTGTTTACTGACTGAGTCTCCCCTGGCGCTCACCCACCTTTTGAGAAGTCTCACTTCCCCACAAAGAGCTTCTCAAAGTTATTTCTCCGTAAAGATGGACTTCTCTTTCAAAGGTAGCTCACCCTGGGGAGGCTTTCTGAGCTTTTCTGAAGGCCCTGCCTCAAAACCGTGCCTCCCACAAACACTCCCTAGGGGAGGCTTCAGAATTACGACATTTGTTTCTCAAAGATTTACTGGGGCACGATTCTGAAGTGTCTCCTCAGGGAACTCACATATGTCCCCTTAATCTTTGATGTAAACGATCCCTGTCAAGCAGTTTATGTGCTTTTTCGTCCTATCCACAGAATGACCCAGTCAGGCCCTGTGCATGGTGATGAGGCTGACAGGGAAGAAGGGAGGGCAATGTGGGACCCCACCTGGCAGGCTGGCTCTCAAATCCAACCACAAGTGTGCGTGCAGGGCATCTTTATGATACAGCCATGTGAGAGATGCCGTCTCTTCACCTGGACCCAGTCACGCAGCTCTTCCCTAAAACTATGTTGCAAGGGTCCAAGGACAATTGGATACCTTTTTGTCCAACTCCCCAGGTATTTTCAACAAACTCCATCTGCTCATCCCTTGACTCTTGCACCATGCTCAATCCTCAACCTGATCAATCCCTCTCTTCCCAAAGCGGGGTCGGCCACATCCTCAGGTCTGTCTGGGCACCAACCCGATATGGCATGTTTTGAGGCTCAGAAAGTAACTAGAATAAGCATTGCCCCCACTTACTCTGTGCTCTGGTAGACTCCCACTGAGATGTTGAGCCCCTCCAGCTCTTCCTTGAGCATCTGCAGGTCTGAGTTCACGAAGCTCAGTTCCAGGCGCACCTGCTCCCGTACCTTGTGGTTCGTAGCTACTCTGTTAGAAGGGGGGAAAAAGTGCCTTCAGCCAAGCTGCCCAGCTGCCAAGGGAGCAGACCTCCCAGACTCCATAAGGAAGTTCTGAGGGCTCACTTGCAGATGTGAGGGCCAGATGTGACCAGGTAAGATGTCTCCGAGATGCACCTGGCCTATCTTGAGCCACTCCTGCCAGTAAATGGACCTGGGACGTAGCTGATAAACTGAGCTGCCAGACATGAATCTTAAGACACCCCTGCAAAGAATTAGCTTTGAGAAGAGAAAAGAGAACTGCTCCCAGCCACCCAAAAAGACCATAAATTATCCCCTGGAAAGGAAATGGCTAAGAAAACAGAGGAGGAGGTAATGCTCCTCAGCTCATTCTATGAGGTCTAGTCTTACCCGGACCCAGACCAGAGGAAGACATCACAAGAAAGCAAAACAATAAACCGACATCATTCATGAATATGTATGCAAAAATCCTCAACAAAATATTAGCAAGCCGAACCCAGCAACATTTAACAAGGATTATATACCACAACCAAGTGGGACTTATCCCAGGATTGCAAGGTTGGTTTAATATCTGAAAATCAATTACTGTAACACACCATATTAATAGGAAATAGGATAAAAACCACATGGTCCTCTCAATAGATACAAAAAAAAGTCCAACACAGATTCATGATAAAAATTCTCAATGAACTAGGAACAGAAGAGAATTTACAAAACTTCATAAAAAGCATCTACGAAAACACAAAGTTAACATCATACCAGTGGTGAAAAGACATGCTTCCCCATTATGATCAGGAACAAGGCAAAGACATCCATTTTTGCCACTTCTAATCACTACTGTACTAGAACTTCAAACCAGTGGCAATAGGTAAATAAAGAAATTAAAGGCGTCTGGATTGCAAAGGAAGAAGTAAAACTGTCTTTATTCATAGTTGACATAATCTCGTATGCAGAAAATCCCAAGGCATTCACAAAACACATACTAGAACTAATACATTCAGCAAGGTCACGGGATACAATTCAGTCCACAAAAATCAATTTTATCTCCACTACCAGCAATGAGCACTCTTAAGACGAAATTAAGAAAACAATTTCATTCACAATAGCATCAAAAAGAGTAAAATATTTTGAAATAAATTTAACAAAAGAAGCATTAGACTTGTACACTGAAAACTACAAAACAGTGCATATTAAAGGGAGAGACAGTCCGTGTTTACGCATTCATTAGACGATTCACTATTGTTAAGGTGTCAATTCTCCCTAATGGATCAATTCAATGCAGTTCCAGTCAAAATCCCAGTGAACTTTTTAGTAGAAATTGACAGACTGATCCTAAAATTTATATGGAAATGCAAAAGACCTAGAAGCCAAATAATTCTGAAAAAGAACAAAGTTGGAGGATTTATGCTATCGGATTTTAAAACTTACTATAAATCCACAGCAATCAAGATAATGTAGTATGGACATAAGGATAGGCATTGGAACAGAACAGAATCCAGAAATAAATCCTGACATTTACAGTCAATTGCTTTTGACAAAGGTGACAAGACATTTCAAGGAAGGAAAGACAGTCTTCAACGGTGTCCCCAAGATCACCCCCACATTCAGTGATCCACTCGGAGGACTCACAGGACTCATAACATAGTTGTACTCATGGCTCTGATTTACTACAGCAAAAGGGAAAGGTACACGGGGTGAGGTCTGGAGGAAACCAGGCACAGGCTGCAAAGGGTCCTCTTACCCAGGAGAGTCACATGGGATGTGCTGAACTCCTCCAACAGTGTTCTGACAACACGTGTGAAATGCTCTCTACTCAGGAAGCTCATTCGAGCCATGGTGGTCTAGGTTTTTACTGGGGACTGGTCAGGTAGGTACTTGTTTCTAGCATGTTCCAAAATTCCAGACTCCCAGAAGGAAGCAGGTACTCAGCATAAACCACACTGTTTGTGCAAACAGTTCAGGCACAGTGAGCCCCTCTTATCAGTTCTGGAAATGGTGGAAACAATCCTGAAATTAAGTTTCCAGACACCAGCCAAGGGCCAACCTTGCAAGCAGGCTTTCTAAGGATAGCTGTCTCAGGTCTGCTTTGATAACTCTTTTCTGCACAATCAGCAAAAAACCTCAATCTAAATCTCATCCCATACATAAATATTAAGTCAAAATGGATCAGAGACGGGGCGCCTGGGTGGCTCAGTCTGTTGAGCATCTGCCTTTGGCTCAGGTCATGATCTCAGGGTCCTGGGATGGAGCTCTGTGTCCAGCTCCCTGCTCAGCGGGGAATCTGCTTCTCCCACTCCCTCTGCCCTTCCTCCCCGCCCCGCTGGTGCTCTCTTTCTCAAATGAGTAAATAAAATCTTTTTAAAAAATGGATCAGAGACTTCAGTATAAGAGCTAAAACTCTACCACTTCTAGAGGAAAATACAGAAGAAAATCTATGACCTTGGGCTGGACAAAGTGTTCTTCGCTATACACCAAAAGCACAATCCGTGAAAGAAGAAATCGAATTGGATTCTGTCAAATGTAAAAACTTCTGTGATTCAGAAGACACCATAAAAGAGAAAAAAAAAAAAACTGAAAACACAAGCCACAGCCTGGGAGAAAAATATTTGCAAATTATATATCTGATAGAGACTTTGTATCTAGACTATATAAAGAGTTCTGTTGATTAAATAATAAAAAGACATACAACTTTTTTAACAGGCAAAAGATTTTTTAAATTGAGATGTAATTGACATACATTATATTAGTTTCAGGTATAAAACATAATAATTCCATATTTATATATATTACAAAATGATCAGCACTATAAATCTAGTTAACAGTCACCACCATAGTTACAGAATTTTTTCTTGTGGTAAGACCTTTTAAGACTTACTCTCTTAGCAACTTTAAAATATGCCATACAGTATTATTAACTATAGTCACTATGGAATACATTAAATCCCCATGACTTGTTTATTTTATAACTGAAAGTTTGTGTCTCTTGACCCCCTTTACCTATTTCACCCATCTTCCAACCCCCAACTCTGGCAAGCATCCATCTGTTCTCTGTATCTACGAGCTTTTTTTTTTTTTTAATAAAGATTCTACATATAAATGGGATCATACGGTATTTCTCTTTCTGACTTATATCACTTAACACAATGCCCTCGAGGTCCATCCATATTGTCACAAATGGCAAGATTTCGTGCTTCTTTATGGCCAAATAACATTACACAGTATATATATACCGCATCTTCTTTATCCATTCATCCACTGATGGACGCTTAGGTTGTTTTCCATATCTTTCTTGACTATTGTAAATAACACTTCAGTGAACATGGGGGTGCATGTATCTTTTCGAGTGAGCGTGTTTGTTTTCCTCAAATAAGTACCCAGAAGTGGAATTGCTGGATCACATGGTAGTTCTAATTTTAGTTTTTTTAAGGGAACTGCATACTGTTTTCCATAGTGGCTGCACCAATTTACATTCCCCACCAACAGTGCACGAGGATTCCCTTTTCTCCATGTTCTCACCAACACTTACTATTTCTTCTCTTTTTGATAACAGCCATGCTAACATGTGTGAGCTCTCCCTGTGGTTTTGATTTGCCGTTCCCAGCTGATGAGTGATGTTGAGCATCTTTTCATGTGCCTATTGGCCATCTTTTGTCTACTTTGGAAAAATGTCTATTCAGATCCTCTGCCGGTTGTTTAATCAGATTGTTTTTGTGTTATTGAATTGTACGAGTTCTTTATGTATTTTGATATGAAACCCTTACCAGATAGATGACTTACAAATATTTTCTCCCACTGCCTTTTCATTTTGTTGATGGTCCTTGCTGTGCAGTTTTGTAGTTTGCTGTGTAGTCCCACGTGTTTATTTTTTTGCTTTTGTTGGTTGTGCTTTTGGTGTCAAATCCAAAAAATCATCACCATGTCCAGGGGCTTACCCCCTGTGTTTTCTTCTAGGACTTTTATGGTTTCAGGTCTTATATTCAAGTCTTTAATCCATTTTGAGTTAATTTTTGTGTGTCATGTAAGACAGTGGCCCAGTTTCATCTTTTATACACAGCTGTCCAGTTTCCCCATCACTAAGACACTATCCTTTCTCCACTGTATATTCTTGGCTCCTTTGTATTAAGTGAATTGATCATATATGCATGGGTTTATTTCTGTACTCTATTCTGTTTCACTCATCTATGTGTCTGTTTTTATGCCAATACCATACTGTTTTGATTACTATAGCTGTGTAATATAGTTTGAAATCAGGAAGCGTGATACCTCCAACTTTGTTCTTCTTTCTCAAGATTGCTTTGACTATTCAGACTCTTGTGTGGTTCCATGGAAATTTTAGAATTGTTTTATCTACTTTTGAAAAGTGCCACTGGAATTTTGATAGGGATTGCACTGAATTTGTAGACTGCTCTGGCTGTATGGACATTTGAACAATATTAATTCTTCCAATCCATGAGCATGGGATATCTTTCCATTTATTTGTGCCTTCAATGTCTTTCATCAGTGTCATAGTTTCCAGTGTACAGGTCTTTCACCTCTTTTGTTAAATTTATTCTTAGATATTTTATTATTTTTGATGCAATTGTAAATGGAATTATTTTCTTAATTTCTCTTTCTGATAATTCGTTATTGGTGTATAGAAATAAGACAGATTCCTGTATATTGATTGTGTATCCTGCAACTTTCTGAATTCATGAAATGGACAAAGACTTGAATAGACATTTTACTGAAGAATATACATGAATGTCTAATAAGCACACAAAAAGGTATGTCTTGACTCAATATAGGGAAATACAAATTAAAAGCATAATGAGATACCAATACACAACTAGACTGGCTATACTAAAAAAGAAACAATAACAAGTGTTGGGGAGGATGTAGAGAAACTGGAACTCTCCTCACACACTGCTGAATGTAAACGACACAGCATTTTGGAAAACAGCTGGGTAGTTTCTAAAAATGCTAAATATCCGGGGCACCTGGTTGGCTCTTGATTTTGGCTCAGGTCATGATCTCAGGGTCGTGTGATTGAGCCCTGCATTGGATTCTGTGCCCAGTGGGGAGTCTGCTTGAGGATTCTCCCTCTCCCTCTGCCCCTTCCGCCATTTGCTCTCTCTCTCTCTCAAATAAATCTTTTTTAAAAAAATCAATAAAAATGTTACTATGTGTAACTTATCATACAACTGAGATTCTGCTAGGAATCTATGTGAGAGAAATGAAAACTTATATCCCAACAAAGGTGTATGTGATGTTTATAGTAGCATTACTCATAATAGCCAAAAAGTGGGGAAAACCCAGATATCCATTAACTGGCAAATTGGATAAGTAAAATGAGATATATCCCTAGAATGGAATGGTGTTAAGCAGTATGAAGGCATGAACTTTATTTACTCAAGTCCTCAAAGCAGAATTTTGGACACCTGCTGGAAGACTTTACAGGTGTTCCCTCATTTTATGGATTAGGAATCACCGCAAAAGTAACACTGGCAATAATAACCAAATACTGAGCCAGGCCTTGTGGGGCACATGCCCATGAACCATCCCGGCAAGTCCTCAGTCATTCCTCGGACCAGCTACTAGAACTTCCTCCTTTCATGGATGAGGACACCTGAGGCTCATCAGCCAAGAGCTCTAGCCAGCGGAAGAAATGGTACCTAATCCCTTCCCCTCGCCAGCTGATGAAAATCCAGCCACCTGTCACGGGCTCGCTTTGCTCACTGCCTGTTCACCTTTCCCCCAGGAGGTAAAATGCTAAATCACCTCCCCTACAGTCTGTCCTCTGCACTGGGGCTCTCCCTACCTTGCCACATATTTGAGCTCATCAATTTCTCTCCATGATGTGTTTATATGTATTCTCCCCCTTCTCTCTCTCCTCTGCCCATCACTGAACTCCTTCTCCTTGACCCACAAGCTCATGCCACGCCTCCTCAGAAAAAGCCATGCTTCTAAAATTAACAAGTCAGGAAATGACAGATGTTGGCGGGGATGCGGAGAAAGGGGAACCTTCCTACACTGTTGGTGGGAATGCAAGCTGGTGCAGCCACTCTGGAAAACAGTATGGAGGTTCCTCAAAAAGTTGAAAATAGAGCTACCATATGATCCACCAATTGCACTACTGGGTATTTACCCCAAAGATACAAAAGAAGGGATCCGAAAGGGTACGTGCACCCGGACGTTTATAGCAGCAATGTCCACAATAGCCAAACTGTGGAAAGAGCCAAGATGTCCATCAATAAATGAATGGATAAAGAAGATGTGGTATAGGGCGCCTGGGTGGCTCAGTTGGTTAAGCAACTGCCTTTGGCTCAGGTCATGATCCTAGAGTCCCGGGATCGAGTACCGCATTGGGCTCCCTGCTCAGCAGGAAGTCTGCTTCTCCCTCTGACCCTCCCCCTCTCACGCTCTCTGTCTCCCATTCTCTCTCTCAGATAAATAAAATCTTTAAAAAAAAAAAAAAAGAAGATGTGGTATATATATACAATGGAATATTATGCAGCCATCAAAAGGAATGAGATCTTGCCATTTGCAACGACGTGGATGGAACTGGACGGTATTATGCTGAGCGAAGTAAGTCAATCAGAGAAAGACATGTATCATATGACCTCACTGATATGAGGAATTCTTAATCTCAGGAAACAAACTGAGGGTTGCTGGAGTGGGGGGTGGGGTGGGAGGGATGGGGTGACTGGGTGATAGACACTGGGGAGGGTATGTGCTCTGGTGAGCGCTGTGAATTGTGCAAGACTATTGAATCTCAGATCTGTACCTCTGAAACAAATAATGCAATATATGTTAAGAAAAAAAAAAAGAAGAAGAAGAAGAAGAAGGTAGCAGGAGGGGAAGAATGAAGGGGGGGAATCAGAGGGGTAGACGAACCATGAGAGACGATAGACTCTGAAAAACAAACTGAGGGTTCTAGAGGGGAGGGGGGTGGGAGGATGGGTTAGCCTGGAGATGGGTATCGAGGAGGGCACGTTCTGCATAGAGCACTGGGTGTTATGCACAAACAATGAGTCATGGAACACTACATCAAAAACTAATGATGTAATGCATGGGGATTAACATAACAATAAAAAAATTTTTTTAAAAAGAAAAAGCCATGCTTGACCCTGGCTGCAAATAGGATGACACTGGCCCTTTTACTACTCGGTACGTCTTCACACATGCACATCTGGGCTTCCCAGCAGGGCAACGAGATATTGGAAGCTCATTCTGGTGAATATCATTGGTTTGGGGATTTTGGCGGAGAGGAGGGAAAGCATGATTACCCTTAAGAAGTACATTTTATATCACAACACAGTATACACATATACATACATACCCCTAAAACGAAAGTCACACAAACCAAACTTTGCCACGCATACAATATATGCCAATATATTTGATTCTATTCTAATAGCGTATTTTTTTAAAGGAGTAATATACGCAACTCTCCAATTCTGATTCTCTGACACCAACTGGGTGTCCAGCAATTCAATTCAATTCAATTCCCACAGATTAAAGGCTCAGCACCCCAAGACTGCCCCCACGTCAAGTGCCAGGCACAAGGTTGGGGGGGGCACCTGCACTCATGACCAACCAGCTACAAATCAAGGGTTTCCCCAACACCCTTCTATGGTAATTTGCCAGAATGACTCAGAAAACTCAGGAGAACACTTGACTTACATTTACTGGTTTATTTTATTTTTTATTTTTTTAAGATTTTATTTATTTATTTGACAGAGAGAGACAGCGAGAAAGGGAACACAAGCAGGGGGAGTGGGAGAGGGAGAAGCAGGCTTCCTGCCGAGCAGGGAGCCCGATGCGGGGCTCAATCCCAGGACCCTGGGATCATGACCTGAGCCGAAGGCAGACGCTTAACGACTGAGCCACCCAGGCGCCCCTACTGGTTTATTTTAAAGGACACAACTTAAGAGCAGTCAGATGGAATAGATCCACAGGCCAAGGAGGGGTGAGCAGCTTCCGTGTTCTCTCCAGGCAGGTCATCCCCCCGCCCCCAGCACCTCGATGTGTTCACCAACCTGGAAGCTCCCAAACCTCATTGTGAGGGGTTGTATGGAGGTTTCACTATTTCATTATGTGGGCACAATCGATTAAACATTGGCCATTGGCAACTGAACTCAATTTTCAGCCGCCTTCCCCTCCCCGGAAGTCTGGGGGTGGCTCTGTAAGTTCTAATCCTCTCACCAGGTTTGGTCTTTCTGGTTAAAAGCCCCATTTTGAAGGCCCTGTCCCCCCATTAGCATACAGAAGACAGGAGATTCCAAGGGTTCTAGGAGCTCTGTGCCAGGAACCAGGCATAGTGTCTTTGTTTTTAATTAGGCTCTATGCCCAACGTGGGGCTCGAACTCACTACCCCAAGATCGAGGCCCACACTCTACCAACTGAGCCAGCCAGGCACCCCCAAATATTTGTTTTTTATAATACCACAGCAACCCCATGAATTGATTTTATCACCACAATCACAATCTGCCGCTTGTAAAATCTGTACCACAGAGATGTTTCTGAGAATGTGACTGATTCACTAGCTGATAATGTCCACAAGGACACGAGGAAAGAAACCGGGAAAAGCTTCTTCTTTGCAACTGGTTTGCCTTTGGCTGAACCAACAGGTATGAAATGTGTTCCAAGTCACTGTCCCATCTTCATACTGCCTGCCAGAAAGCTCGGAGACAAACCGTGGCCCATGTCTAACAAAGGATACAGAAGTTACAATGGAGAACAAGACCTTTGCCGTCTATTTCTTTCTCTTTCTCCTGGAAATTGGCATTGTCTTTTCCACGTGGTGGGGGCTCAGCAAATTTCAGTTGATGTAAGAACAAATGGCAGTAAAGATGACTCCCTAGAAGCAATGGTGGGGGTTGCGAGGGACTGGTTCTCTGCAACAGAGTGGATCCAACTTAAATACAACAATTTACACCCTAAGACCCTTGCCCAAATATCTGCAGAGCCTCCAAATAGGCCAACTTGATTTTTCCAGCTCTATATATTGATTTGCCACTTCTCTTCCCTCTTGACTTGGCAATTTGAGATTTAGGATTGGCAACAAATCAATGAGCTGCTCTTTGGACATGGACCTCTGTGTGGGTCACTCTGGAAAAAGTTGGTGGCCAGGTGGGGCTTCAGGGTCAGTCTCCACAATGCTAACCTTTGGGTACAAAGACGAATGGGAAACCAACCCTCAAGTGTGAGCTGTTTCTAGTACAGAGAATGATTTTTCAGATTCACTGGTGGAAGGGGGCTTCTCAAAGAAGGTAAATCAATTGAATATGATGTATGTGCCCAGGCTGGGAGAACAGCACGGGGTAACATATAAAAATAGAACCAGCTGGCCCAGATTAGGAATTAAAACCAGAGCCTCAGTCTCCTCAATACTGGTGCTCTGCAACTGGGCTGCCTTTCCAGATGACAACAAATCGTTTCTATGGGCCTCCTTGGAAGAACATGGCTTTTTTTCTCACCTTCCCTTGGTTGCAAACCTCCTCCAAGAAGTTTATGGCCCAATGACCGAGGTTATAGCCCTTGAGGCCAGCCAGGGTGAGGCAAAAGGGTGTTTCAGCCCAGAGTCTCCAACCTAGGTTCTCCACGGCCTCCCTCTGGCCTGGACCTCCAAGGAAAGGCCTCTTCCCTTGGGTTTTTTCATAAAGAGCACGCACACACTTGCAAAAGTCAAGAATGAGAAGGTGTCCCACTGCCTCTATGAGTGATCAGCCCAACAAGCGTGAATGGGGACGGAAGGCCACATCCAATTATTTCCTGAGGGTGCTGACACATTCTTTCCCTGAATTTGGAGCTGCTGAGACCTTTTCTACCTTAAGAAGCTCCCACGTGGTAATGGCTTACTTCTTTGCTCCAAGTCCAAAATTTCTTTAACGTCTGGTGTTTTGTCTTAAAGATGCAGGTGAATTTTGAATGTTGACGCATATACCTCCATTTGCTTTAGTGTAACTTTTTCCTTCCAAGTCTTTCAGTAAAATTGCCCCCTTCCCCCGCAACCAGGAACAGGCATGTTGAGAAGCACCAAAGACTTGCACCAGCTTCGGAGACCTTACTGGAACAGTTTGACCTTAATCCATCTGACCCCAAATCCTGCAAGTACCACCTGGTGGCCTCCCGTGGTCACCCAGCGAGGACAGCAGATCAGCCGCTCTGGCAAGACATCTGCTCCCAGGGTAGCCAGTGTAGGAAGGGAGGCCTCAGGGTTGCTGTGAGCCCCAAAGGCCAAGGGGGGCTCACACACCACACGACACAGACACACACCAGTCTCCCTCAGAACTGACGGTGTGAGCAGCCACTAACCTCGAGTCACTCTTATTACAGCTGCCACCAACCCTGGTCACCCCCGGCCCAGAGCTTCATGAGCCTCCGGAGCAGAGGTTACAAACTGGAGGTCAAGGGGGGCTTGTTTACTTGGTCCTTAGGGTGTTATTGTCCCCCCATTAAACTATGCACCAATATTTAAAATTCAACTATCAGAAGACTCAAAAAAAAAAAAAAAAAAAGGAGAGAAAAAGGTCAGATCCCTATCTTCTGCTAAAAAAAAAAAATCCATAGACCTGGCAACCCTCGTCCTCCCCTCCATTCGAGGCACACTGCAGGTGGCCCCTCCAGAGAAAGCATGTGCTCTGCACTTTGCCACTGTCCCCACCACTCCTTAATGCCTCACAGCACCAGGCCCAGCCCCTCCAGTCTTTCCCGAGCCCACCCAAGCCCCTGTAAGCCTCAGAGGGGGCCAGCCCTGCTCTAAAAAGTACCGGAATAAGAGGGGAACCTGAGCCCAAAGATGTCAAACGCCCTGCCCTTATGCAAAGGCCCAGTTAGTGAAAATGGAACGACATGGCAACACACTTTAAATTCCACAAAGACCATCTCTGTTTCAGAGAAACAGCATCACGTTTCCACCCCAGCTTTACTCAAGGGAGGGCAGGGTGCTAGGAAAAGAGAGAGAATATTGTCCTTGCTTAGCCTGGAAAAGTACATTTAAAATATCTGATCTCTTTCCAGTCAAACTCCAGGAAGCTCACGGACTCTAGGCAGATCCAGTTCAGAGGAGGAGAAGACCTTGAAGGGGTACAAAGCCTGGCTCCTCTCAGGGCCTGCCCAGCCCCCTACCAATGCAGGTAAGCACTGGGACCCCGGCACTCCTGCATTTGGGGGTCATCTTCCCACATGCTCTTTTTTTTTTTTAAGATTTTATTTATGTATGTGAGAAAGAGAGAGAGTGTGAGTGAGGAGGGGCAGAGGGAGAGAGAATCTGAAGCAGATTCCACACTGAGCGCGGAGCCCGAAGCGGGGCTCGATCCCATGACCGCGAGACCATGACCTGAGCCGAAACCAAGAGTAAGATGCTGAACCGACCCAGACACCCAGGCACCCCCCCCACACGCTCTATCTTTACCTGACGGCCGTGGAGGGACATCCGAAAACCTGAAAGCAGACAGGCGCACAGATCTTGGCAGCAGGGACAGCCACCTAATCAGCCACCCAGCGCCAACCACAGCGCCAGAGCCAGACTTGGCTGAACGCCTTATTTGTTTTCGGGAAACCGCTGGTGCTGCTGGAGTCAGATTAATAAATACCTTTAGGGTTCTCTCTCACAACATTCTCCAGAAAGGGCCACTTTGAACTTTTAGGTCACTGCGAAAATCATTAACAAGCCACCCTCCCCCCCCTCCCCGCCCCGCGCTGCCAGCTCCCTAACGGCCAACCTGACAATGAGCTTGAACCACCGGGCCTCGGAGGCTGTTTGCTGCTATCGTTAAAAGAGCAAGACCGACAAAACCACCCCGGTTCCCGCCTTAGAAACACCAAGGCCCCTGGTCAGAGAGGGCCCCCCTGACTGGCCTGTTTCGAAGGCTGAGCCACGCAGTCACATTTCCCTCTCATCAACGCCCTAGAAAACATCACCTCTGACATGACTGGACTTGTCTGCTGTGTATTTAAGGTCCCCCCACAGGAGATCAAGCATCGGGAAAGCAGGGCCTGCAGCCTTCTCCTCTTGCACCTCAAACACAGCCTGCCCCTTGCTAGGTGCTCAGCAAATTCATTTATGGGGTGAATGAACAGCCCCATCCACTGCAGTCCGCTCCTGGGGAGCCACAGAGGCAAGGCCGCCCGCCTGCCTCCTTAGCCGCACCAAAGTGTCAACCAAAACCAGCCACCACAAATCACACCGGGGGGGATGGGAGGGGATGCGCCTGCAGCCTTCCCAGCACGGCAAGCTCAGCTGGCCCAGGGCCGCCGATCCCGAAATCGGGGGCTTCTCCCAAGCTACACCGGCTGCATGAGGTCCACTATACCGTGGACCTGACCGTCCCCAGCTCCAGACTTCTCTGGGGACAAGGACACTGCCAGACATTGTAAAAGGTGAAATGTTGTGGGGCGTCTGGCCAGCTCAGGCAGGGCAGCGTGTGACTCTTGATCTCAGGGTTGTGAGGCCGAGCCCCACGTTGGGTGTAGCGATTACTTAAAAATAAATAAGTAGGGCGCCTGGGTGGCTAGGATGGTTGGGCGTCTGCCTTCGGCTCGGGTCATGATCCCAGGGTCCTGGGATCAAGCCCCACATCGGGCTCCTGGCTCAGCGGGGAGCCTGCTTCTCCCTCTCCCTCTGCCTCTCTCCCTGCTCATGCTTTCTCTCTCTCTCTCTCTCTGTATCTCTGTGTCTCAAATGAATAAATAAAATCTTTAAAAAAATAAATAGGTAAATAAACTTAAAAAAAAAAATAAGGGTGAAATGTCATAATGGCTTTGCGATCTCCTCCAGTCACAACCTAGCTTCTACCCTGTTAAAGAAGTAGCTGGAGAAGAGGTTTCCAGAACCCTGGCCATGCCAGGACTTGTGTTCTCTGCTAGCCCACGTATATCAATGCCGACACAAGGCACTGTTGTTCCTGAGCTGGTGGTAGGTTTAGGTGGTTGGTGATCCTATCCTCCAGGCCTTTGCAGGATCTCACAATAAAAATGAATAAAAGTAATTCAGGCACTTCGTAAAAGAACATCCAAACACCGGAGGAAGTAACATGACCCGTTAAGAGTCACCTCCACCCCCATCCCTGGTCTTGCTCCCCAGAGCTGACTCTAACAGCTTCTTTCTTCGTCCTTTCTGGAAAAAGTCTCTGCATGCACAAAACCAAACACACCAATCCTTTAAACACAGATGCAGGGCATGCTGTCCTGCATCTCCCTGTTCCCCCACTTAGTATCTCAGACATCTTTCCTAGGAAGCAGATACAGAAGGGTTCCCAAATGAAGTTGCCCTAAGTTTATGCTTCCTGTCTTTACTGGCTGCTCAGGGGAGCGGCCCCTGTGGAGGAGCTGATCGTGATGCTGGGACGTATCTGACCACCAGAGTATCGCAGCTCTGTTACAAACACCTGGTTTGGTGTATTTGCTTTTCCCAACAGTCTCAGAGCAGCCTCTGGGCTCTCCAGGCCTCCAACGGTACAGCTGACCCATTGGGAACACCCATTATCCATATCCTGCCAGGTTTCCGGGTTCCCTCCAGGTCTGTGGGTTCCAGGTCCCTGCGAGCGCCCCACGTCTCTTTCTGAGGCTGCAGGAGGCATCTGTCTCACTTGGCCAGGCAGCAGGCACAGTGCTGACCACCTAGTGCAGAAGATGGCATGAGGCTGACAAGAGGTACCCCCCGAACTCTGAAGGAAGAAGAAAGGCTACACTATAACAAGAGGAAGCTGGCACACCTGTCTGACACTGCACCGGAGGGTGTGGGGAGGGCTTAGAGCTGCCTATGACACAGGGAAAGCTTCACTGAGTTCTAAGCTTGATAAGTAACTATTTTCCCACCAGAGCCCCAAGGCCATGAGGCTGCACTGGGGCCTCTCCTTAGAGGGATGGACACTAGCAACAGAAATGTCCCATTCCCTCCCTCCTGCCTTCTTCTCCTTTATACATCCAACAGTTACCAAGCGGTGATTTTAGACTGGGCATAGTTTCTCCACTAGGCAATAGAGAAAACAGACACGTCCCATAGAAAGCAGGGAAAACAAACAGGAATGTGATCATTGGCTTCCCCCATCCCCAATCACACAAACAGGCTGGGTAAAATACTTGTCCTGAACATAATCAAGCTCTAGGCAAGGAAGGGCCTGCTCCAGGCGCTAGCAACAAGGAGAGGACCCCAAAGTTAAAAAAACAACCTGAGAGCAGGGTGCCTGGGTGGCTCAGTCGTTAAGCGGCTGCCTTCGGCTCAGGTCATGATCGCAGGGTCCTGGGATCGAGCCCCGCATTGGGCTCCCTGCTCCGAGGGAAGCCTGCTTCTCCCTCTCCCATTCCCCCTGCTTGTGTTCCCCCTCTCGCTGTGTCTCTCTCTGTCAAATAAATAAATAAATAAAATCTTAAAAAAAAAAAAAACCTGAGAGCTAGAGAGGAAGCTGGGCAGGCCTGAGAGTTTCGGGATGGACAGGCCCCAGGAAAGGCTGGCTCCCCACCGAGGCAATGGAGCCAGCAGTCACTCACTTCAGGAGGTTTTCTGCTCCCGTTCTCATCCGCACGGCTTTTAGGATCTGCTGGTTCAAGGCAGCCCTCTGATTCTGCAGTCGGCTCCGGCCAGTTTGTGCAAGAGGATTGCAACCCTAAGGGAAAATGAGAGATGACCTTTCAGAGATGAGCCACTCTAAACATGATGACAACGTTGAATATAACAGAAATGCTTTAAAAACAAACCTGTTCTGAAAATAAAAGTAACATCAAAATGGGAAATACACAAAATACCGAGAAGTATCAAAAGAAAACAAAAGTCACTCATAACAATGCAACTCCGAAACAGCCACTGTACGGTGGTTTTCTCCCTGCCCGTGTATTTTACACGCTTATTGTCATTTTTCATATTAGTGTGGTGTTGGGAGTTCCCAAGACCAGCCCCACATTCAGATTCACTAAGACTCACAGGACTCAGCATGTAATTGCACCGACAGCTATATGATGGCAACTTAGTAAGGATACAGAGCTGGACCACAAGGGGAAAGACATGGGTAGGTTCTAGAGCAATCCACCGGAAGCAGCCTCCCTTATGCTTTCCCCCTCCCATGAAGGGTCACACAGAGCATATCCTTCCCCCAGCAACAAAAACGCAGCAACGTGTATATGATGTCACCGCCCAGGTCGGCCCATTAGAAAATCAACACCCAGGGGCTTTATCGGGGACTGATCACAAAGGCACCCTCTGACTAGCACGTAACCAGATTCTAGACTCCCAGAAAGAAAGCAGGTGTTCCTCATAAACCACGTGGTCTGTGCCATCGGTCTGGGGGGGTGAGCCAACCTTATCAGTTAGGGGAAGAAGGGAACACTTCAAGAGCCAGGTTCCCAGGTGCCAGGGAGGGGCCAACCTTCGCAAGCAGACCTTCCGAAGAAGAGCAACCTCAAGCCTGCTCTGTTAACTCTTTCCTGCACAGTGGCACGTACCGTCTATCAAAATTTCTCACGGAATACTCTAGCATTAAACTTTCCCAGGGTCCTGGGATCGTGACCTGAGCCGAAGGCAGACGCTTAACGACTGAGCCACCTAGGCGCCCCAAATCTTTTTTTTTAAAGGCCATATTATTCAGTCATTAAAATCATGGTTTTGAAAAACATTTCATAATAAAGGAAGTGAAAGCTCAGTTCTTCATCTTGTTCAGGGGAGGATATAGATACTGATAGAAAATGTGAGTTAAAAAATGTAATCATAATCCTAGAAGAAGAGATGACGTATAAATTCTATATATTTCTAATTCCCAGAAGGAAAAGAATGAAATGAAGAGGGGCACCTGGGTGGCTCAGTCGTTAAGCATCTGCCTTCAGCTCGGGTCATGATCCCAGGGTCCTGGGATCGAGCCCCGTGTCGGGCTCCCTGCTCGGCGGGAAGCCTGCTTCTCCCTCTCCCACTCCCCCTGCTTGTGTTTCCTCTCTTGCTGTGCCTCTCTCTGTCAAATAAATAAATAAAATCTTGGGCGCCTGGGTGGCTCAGTTGGTTGGGCGACTGCCTTCGGCTCAGGTCATGATCCTGGAGTCCCGGGATCGAGTCCCGCATCGGGCTCCCTGCTCGGCAGGGGTCTGCTTCTCCCTCTGACCCTCTTCCCTCTCGTGCTCTCTGTCTCTCATTCTCTCTCTCTCAAATAAATAAATAAAATCTTTTAAAAATAAATAAATAAATAAATAAATAAAATCTTTAAAAAAAATAAAAAATAAAAAGATTTACCATTTCCTTATAGTTGGACATTTAGATTGCTTCCAAGTATCTGCTATTATATATAATTACTTGATGCATATTTGTAAGCATGAATCTTTATAAACCTCTACTTTTTTCTTTAAGGTCTATATCCAGGGCAAAAGTATAGCCCTAGAAACTTCAAGACCTCCAGTTCACCAGCCTAATTACCCTCCAAGAGAGAAAGGCACTCCCCAATCCTTGTCCTCTCCCCCTTAGCCTTAGGCAACCACAGATCTACTTTCTGTCTGTATAGATTTGCTTATTCTGGATATTTCATGCAAATGGAATTATACAAAATATGGTCTTTTGGGATGGGCCTCCTTCACTTAGCATGATTTTTCAAGGTTTATCCATCTTGGAGCAGGTATCAATACCATACTCCTTTTTGTCCTGGACTAATACCCCATTATAAGTACATACCACATTGGGGTACCTGGGTGGCTCAGCTGGTTAAGTGTCTGCCTTTGGCTCAGGTCATGATCCCAGGACCCTGGGATGGAGTCCCATATCGGGCTCCCTGCTCAGCGGGGAGCCTGCTTCTCCCTCACCCTCTGCCGCTCCCCCTGCTTGTGCTCGCTCATGCTGTCAAATGGATGAATAAAATCTTAAAAAAAAAAAAAGAATGTAGGACATTAACTTATCCATTCATCAGCTGATGGACATTTGGGGGTGTTTTCACTTTTTGGCTATCATGAATAAGGCTGCTTCTCTGTGTACACATTTTATGTGGATTTTTTTTTTAAAGATTTTATTTATTTATTTGAGAGAGAGAGAATGAGAGACAGAAAGCATGAGAGGGAGGAGGGTCAGAGGGAGAAGCAGACCCCCCGCCGAGCAGGGAGCCCGATGCGGGACTCGATCCCGGAACTCCAGGATCATGACCTGAGCCGAAGGCAGTCGCTTAACCAACTGAGCCACCCAGGCGCCCTATGTGGATGTTTTTATGTTTTCCTTTCTCTTGGGTATATATCGAGGAGTGGAACTATTGTTGTGCCATATGGTTAATCCTGGGTCTAACCAACTGCCGAACTGTCAAACTATTTTCCAAAGTGGCTATATGATTTTACATTCCCACCAACAGTTTATGAAGGTTCCAATTTATCCATATCCTTGACAATACTAGTTATTATTATTATTTTTTTAATAGACAATCTAGTGTGTGTGAGATCTCATTATGGTTTGGATTTGCATTTCCCTGATGGTCAATGATGTTTAACATCTTTTCACATGCTTATTGGCCCTTTGTGTATCTTCCTTGGAGAAATATCGATTCAGATACTGGCCCATTTTAAACCGTGTTGTCTTTATTTTTGAATTGAAAAGTATTCTTTTTATTTATCTTAGGGAGAGAGCGGGGGCGAGGGGCAGAGGGTGAGAGAAACCCAAGCAGACTCTGTGCTGAGCTCGGAGCTCCACTCAGGGCTTGATCTCATGACCTGAGCTGAAACCAAGAGTCAGCACTTACCCAACTGCGCCACCCAGGTGCTACCTGAAAAGTATTATTTTTAATCTTTGCCAAGTTGATATGCAAAAACAGGGATCCTGTTCTTCCAATTTGCATTTATTATTGGTAAACTTTTTTTTCCATATATTATTGATCACATGAATTTCTTTTTCAGTGAATTGTCTTGTGTTGTCTGTTCATTATTTCCTAGAGTATTTAGACTGCAATGTTTCATTCTGAAAAGTTTAAGAACAGAATGAAAGTTTCATTTTAACCTACTGGTGTGCTTCCCACCCTGTCAGGTAAGAAGCCCTGGGATCTGAGTGAGGGCTCCATTCCTTTGTGAAGCTTATCTTTAGGTTCTGCCCACTGAGGGGGGTTGCGGTTACACCCCGGGGGGTGGCTGGTGGGCAGCACTGTTTAGAGATGCCCTTTCTCTGCAACTGCAACCCTGCCATTCAGCTCAGCCCCACCTCTGCCCAAGGCATGCCCGTGGCCTCCACCCCAAGGGGGGAGAAGTTATTCAGAGCCCTAATCTTCTCAGGGATTCCCCGTATCAGTGACCTTTGGACCAGTGGGTCAGAAACGAGTTAAGTTCCTCCTTCTACAAAGTTTTCTCATCCTTACTTGCCAGCAGGTCACCACCCACGTGCCCCCAGGCAGAACCCCCAAGTTCCAATTACACATATATTATAATCTGAGTTGGAATGGTCTTACAGCTAACATCTTTCAAACCATTCAATGATCTCTGATTTAAAATAAAAATCAGGAAACTATCTTTTTGCAGATAGAAGACTGACATGTCGGGGCGCCTGGGTGGCTCAGTCGTTAAGCGTCTGCCTTCGGCTCAGGTCATGATCCCGGGGTCCTGGGATCGAGCCCCGCATCGGGCTCCCTGCTCAGCGGGAAGCCTGCTTCTCCCTCTCCCACTCCCCCCTGCTTGTGTTTCCTCTCTTGCTGTGTCTCTCTCTGTCAAATAAATAAATAAAATCTTTAAAAAATAAATAAATAAATAAATAAATAAATCACTACATTGTTAAAAAAAAAAAGAAGACTGACATGTCTTTTAATGTGAAGCTAAATGAATATTAAAGTTCTAAAATAATGGCCCTCCTTTTCCTTTATGCTTTCCAAAATTACTACGAAGGGATGGTCTGATCTGACTCCAAATCACATGCTTCAACCCAAGCTGTGTTCCATTTTACAGAAAGGCTTTAATAACAAATTCCTTTATGTACATTCCCGGAGCTAAGATAAGCAGCCATTCCAGCTCATGGGTAAGAACTTTTTCCTGCTCCTATACTTTACCCAACTTTTGGCTGGCCCACAGATGCGGAGTCAAGTTTCTAGATAAGACGGAGGAATGCTTAGGATTAGATATGATTGAGTAATTAGAACCAAAACGACATTATTTCTTACTGACAGGTAGGAATGCTGGGCCAGCTGGAAACACTAGGAACCCACAGGACTACATGGAAGCTTCTGGGAGCCCCGTGAGGCAAATCTGGGCAAGACTGCTATAAAGACCCCCTGGCATCTCCAGAGGCTGCTAGCTGTCCACTGGCCCCGGCCAGTGGTTCTCTGCTGCTGGGGACCCACAGTCCTCACTCATGCCTTCCTTCTTGGTGGGTTCATAACAGGATGTTGAGTGACTGCAAACTGGAGGGGTTGTGCCAGGGCCCCAAGCAGCACCTGTCACACCTGCAGGAATGGTGCCAGGAACGGTGCGGGGGGTGGGGGGGGTGGGGGGGCTTTGCTGAACTATCCTGGCCTCGAGGGTCAGGGTCCTACAGTGAAGTGAGTCCACCACACAGAGTCTGTTAGTTCCCTTCCCAGACTAAGGTGTGGGCAACTGCAACAGGGTTAAAATGCTGGAAGGATGGTCCCACAGCCAACACCCAGAAAAGCAAGTACACTAAGTGAAGCCTCAACTTCATCACATGGTGTGTACCATGAGTCAGACCACTGGTGTGGACCCTGGGACATCAGCCGAGATCCCAGTGACGCCTCAACTTCACCATATGGCATGTCCCATGAGTCAGACTGCCGGTGTAGATGCTGGGACAGCAGCCGAGATCCCACAGTTCTAAGGCTTGCTGGTCAAGTGAGCTACTCAAGATCCTCCGGGCGGGGAGGGCGGGGGCAGGACTGAAGCCCACGTCCCTGCTTGCTGCCACTCTAAGGTGAGCCGTGAAGCAGCCAGCAGCAGGAATACAGGGCGGGGCGGGGGGGGGGCGGTGAGGAATGCCGGGACAGCTTGGCTGCGACCCCCAGACACCCCTCCCGTGCTTCCTGGCTGAGGGCTGCCCAGCATCACTGAGCATCCTTTGGACACAGTGACCTGGACCTCACAGCCCTTGACAGTCAAGGGTGGTAATTCAATGCTCCCCCATTTGCTTTCCAAGAGGAAAAACACTGACTTCATGCCTACTCAGTAGGAAATTGAAGGCCCCTGGCCCCTGAGATTGACTCAGAGTGAGCACGTGACATAGGATAATCAGAACCCATCAGGAAGACATCTTCATTTTCCCCACTGGCCTTTACATCGTTGGGGAGTGTCTCCCCAGAAATGAAAACCAATCCAGGGGGAACACAGCTGAGAAATTGTTCGTAGCAGCATTTGAGCCCTAGATCAAGCCAGACCTGAAACGATTCCTCCGGACTGCTCAGTTACAGGAACCAATGCATTCCCTTTCGTGCAGAAGCTTTTTAAATTGAGGTATAAATTACACATAGTAAAACACATAGATTCTAAATATACAGTTCAATGAGTTTGGACAAATGTATAAACCTCTGTGGGCGCCTGAGTGGCTCAGTTGGTTGGGCGACTGCCTTCAGCTCAGGTCATGATCCTGGAGTCCCAGGATCGAGTCCCACATCGGGCTCCCTGCTCAGCGGGGAGTCTGCTTCTCCCTCTCCCGCTTCCCCCCTCTCGTGCTCACTCTCTCTCTCTCAAATAAATAAATAAAATCTTTAAAAAAAAAAAATGTATAAACCTCTGTAACCACTACTCCAATCAAAAAGAACATTTTCATCACCCCCCAGGCAACCAACACTCTGGTTTCTATCACCACAGACTTCTGCTTGTCCTAGAACTTCAGATAAATGGAATCATATAGTACAGACTCTTCTGTGTCTGGCTTACTGTGCTCAATATTATGCTTTGAGATTCACCCATATGGTTGCACTCATCAGCAGCCTGCTCCTTTTCATTGCTAGAATTCCATTGTAGGGATGCGCCACAGTGTGTTTACGTGTCATTTTGGATTGGATTTTTCTGGCATCTGCAATTAATTTTTTCATGAGTCCTAATTAGAATAAGTTCACCTCAAGTGAAAACTCCCTTTGTCAACATCCCCCTGGCGTGCCCTTTGTGCCTAGTCCCATCGCTCAGCTGGGAAACAAGTATTTAAAAGCAATACCCAGGCGCAAACTGGAGGCACTTAATTTGCCAGGAAGGAAAAGCTACTCAGCCTACACCTTGCAGAGACAGACCTGAGGAAGGTAGAAAGGCCAGGCCACCCAGATGGCAGATGCAGAGGGAATGGAACAGTCTTTCCCTCTCCACGCCCCTCCCCAACCAACCCCCCACACCCCACACTCAGGTCAGTGCCTGGCGCCTGGCTCCCCCCGCCCCAGAAAACCAGCACGGGCTCTTCTTCCACACAGCCAAAGAGAAAGCTTACACACGGAGATGTTTCTGCAGCAAACTGAAGGCACAGTGTGCACCCGGGGTCTCCCATTCCGGCGTGAGACTGGGGGCAGGGTCTCCTAGCTAGAGCCCCCCTCGCACAGCACGTGGGAAAGAGGGTGCTTTTTGCTGCTCCTGTAGCACAAAGATATTTTCTCTGCTTCTGTCACTCCTTCCTAGTTATGCAATCCCCCACTCAACCACCCAACTCTGGAAAACAGAACTGTGAGTTAGCCAGAAGCTGTCACCCAGAAAGCACTGAAATAGCAGGTAATACCCTGCAATACACACACACATCTAATTTAACTTTTCACCATGCTCGAGATTCGGGGCAGGCTGGATGATGAACAGAATCTAGCTTTTCCGTATCCATAAAAAGCGTAAGTCCGGCATTTTTCAAGAGCCCTCCTGCCCTTCCAGGATCTCTGCCGGGCTTGGGGGCTGCACATCAAAGAGCACCTGCTCTTCTTCCACATCCCCAACCATTCACACAGGGTGGGGGGGGGCAAGGGGTGACACTATATGAAATCAACACTTTGCCATAATCTTTAACTAAAGGCTGCCTTCAGTCACTTCTACGAATCTTTACCATCACCTCCTGCGTACCACTCACAGTTGTTTTTCAACATGTTGAATGAATAACAAAGCCTTTACAAACACCGAAATTTTCCATGAAACAAATATATTTCCAGTCCCAACTAATGACCTGCTTATTTCAACTGGTAGGATTCACTCAGCCACAGTTAACGGTTCTTGTCTATGGAGCGCTTCTGTGCGGGGTAAGGGCTGGTATATGTGTGTGAATTTGCACACTTCTGTAATTACCTTTTTTTAAAGTTTATTTTAAGTAATCACTACACCCAACGTGGGGCTTGAATGCATGACTCCAAGATAAGAGTCGTTCGTTCCTCCGACTGAGCCAGCCAGGTGCCCCTGTAATTACTTTTTTCTGGAATTATAATAATTCATGTTACTTTTATAATACAAATAATTCTGGAGAAAAAGAAACTACTTCTGAAGTTCTCGATCACCTGCCCTTTCCTCTTCTTACAACCCAATCAAAACCTGGGACTTGCACAACAGCTAAACTGTGGAAAGAGCCAAGATGTCCATCGACAGATGAATGGATAAAGAAGATGTGGTATATATATACAATGGAATATTATGCAGCCATCAAAAGGGATGAGATCTTGCCATTTGCAACGACGTGGATGGAACTGGAGGGTATTATGTTGAGTGAAATAAGTCAAACAGAGAAAGACATGTATCATATGATCTCACTGATATGAGGAATTCTTAATCGCAGGAAACAAACTGAGGGTTGCTGGAGTGGGGGGTGGGGTGGGACAGATGGGGTGACTGGGTGATAAGACACTGGGGAGGGTATGTCCTATGGTGAGCGCTGTGAATTGTGTGAGACTGTTGAATCACAGATCTGTACCTCTGAAACAAATAATGCAATGTATGTTAAGAAAAAAAAAAGAAGAAGGTAGCGGGAGGGGAAGAATGAAGCGGGGGAAATCGGAGGGGTAGACGAACCATGAGAGACGATGGACTCTGCAAAACAAACTGAGGGTTCTAGAGGGGAGGGGGGTGGGAGGATGGGTTAGCCTGGTGGTGGGTATTGAGGAGGGCACATTCTGCATGGAGCACTGGGTGTTATGCACAAACAATGAATCATGGAACACTTCATCTAAAACTAATGATGTAATGTATGGGGATTAACGTAAGAATAAAAAAAAAAAAAACTGAAAAAAAACCCAAAAAAACCTAGGACTTGCTAAGGGCATACAGCCATAGTGAAGTGTGGATCTGACTGGAAAGGCCAGAAAGACTCGCATCTCTCCCCCCTGTCCCTGGTGCTGCAGGCAGATCTCGCTCCTGGCCGGCGCCCCTTGCTGCCCACTTTGCCACCCTATCCTGTGGCTGGGCTGCCCCTGCGGCCACCTCCAATGTAGCCTTTCTGTCACGAGACTCTGGCACCTGACCCAGATAAGGAAGTGGTGACGAGGCTAAGGCCAATGCCTCGTATCAACAGGTGGTGTCTTGGGATCCATCCAAATAGCCCCAGGAAGCAAGGGACATTTACGGTGTCACAGCTAGTCTATCACGCTGACTCTACTCTGAGTCACCCTGGAAATTCTGTTTCTGCCAGGCGACCCCTCCTGGCCAGGATCCCTCAGTGTGAAGAGGTGTTTGTCATACACAGCCTCTGGACTCCTAGTGTGTAACCGTGCAACCAGGCAGATGCTCACCAAGGCCATGATCAACCTGGAGCCAGCCTGGCCTTTAGGACCTGGCTTAGACCATGGTGGTGTACCGGGTAGGGAGGGGGCGGCATCACTAACTTTCACACCCCTCTTCCCTCCCTCCCCATCTGGGAAAGGATTCAAGGCTCCAAGGGGATGGGTCCAGACACCTGGAGGGACGTTATCACTACCCAATAAAGGTGGAGCTGAAAGAGCCCCCAGGACCCACACTGTGCTCTGTGGACCTAGCCCAAAAGGAAGCATCCCCACACACAAGTGTGCTCATAATTAGATGATGTGCTCACGTGCCTAACACAGAATTACACTTCACTAAGATGAATGGTGCAGAGCGGGAACTAGGAGGAGTTTCTAGGTTAAAAAAAAAAAAGAATTCTTCCTTCTCTGCTGGAGCCTTGAGGAATCCCAGAGAAAACAGGGACCATAAACCAGGACACGGTGAACCTTGGGGCCCTGTCCAGCCTGGAGGTTTCTGTGGACAAGAAACAACTTCTCCTCCAGCTCTGGGGTAAAAACAATGGAGCTAAATTCATTTCGGGTCATTTTTATTCCCAAAGGATGAAGAGGCAGAGATAAGGACAGACAATACTGCACTTTGTCCTGATTGAATCTTTCCACACTCTGCTAAGACCTTTCATCGAGGGCCCCTTTCAACAGCCCCGGGGAAGGGCTTTCTCAAGTTTTTCTCCAGCTCGTTTTCTCTCAGCCACGGACAGGATTTCCTGTGGGTTTTAGGACGACAGCACCCAGAGATCTCCGGAGACAGGATCTGCTCCAAGGATGCGGTGCCCCAGAAACTTACATTCCTCTGCATTAACTAGAACACGCCTTCTTCCATTCTCCCACCCACTTCCATCAGGACGAGCATGAAAATCTGTTTGGGAAAAAGCAGCTCCCTTTCCACTGGCCTTTCTTTTAAGAAAGTAATGTATGGTTATAGAGCGTGTGACTCTATGTAAACATATTGATGTAAAGGGAAAAAAGGAAAAACCGGCGAGAAGCCAGAGAAGAGAGGAACACGTTGCAACAGACCAGAAAACAGAGCGTGATCCTCGTCCTG
>NC_058418.1:18363160-18375079 GCF_002201575.2 Neomonachus schauinslandi | reverse complement strand
CCCCCGCCAGCTGCCAGCCCCAGGAGGCCAGAGTCTATACTGGTGGCCTGGGGCCAAGCTGTGTCCGTGTCCTTGGGCTCTGTACAGCCAAGAGCTACATGACCCCAAGAAGACCCTGATTTACTGGGGACCTCCCTCTCTGCCGATGATTGCCTTGTACATTTGGGGTCTAGGCCCTGCCGGCAGAGTGAACTTTTGGGCAATTTGTTTGCATTTTATATGCAAGTCACACAAAACAGAGTTGAAGCTCTGAATATGGACTATGGACCCCCCCCCCCCCCCACAAGCCCTTCCCAAACACACTTTTTTGCTCTCTGTTCTAAAGCAAAGAAGCAGATTCCTATTCAAGCATGGCCTGAGCTATCTATCTGGACAAAGCGCTGACTCCCAGCACTGCCCACACCCCAGGACATGAGGCCCACCGCGAACAGCCACAGAAGCCAGAAGCCAGACTGAGCGAGAGTCGAGTCTGCCCCAGCATCTGACAGGGGTCAGGCTCAGAGCTGTCACTCAATAAATGCTTTTTGAATGAATGGAGCAGAATGGCATTTTTGAGAAAAAAAGGAAGGAGAGAAAAGACAGAATAAAGAACATTCGGATGAAAGAGAAGCCTGATTTCAGTAGCAATTAATTTGATCCTCTGAGTGTGTGCAAAATTTCCCAAGCCCAAAGATGGGATGGAGGAGCTCACCCTGGGGGCATCTCCAGTCTCAGGGGTTCTCGCGTACTGCCCCTGGTTGGCTCATCCACCCCGGATGTGCAGCAGCTGTCTCCAACTTTTCTTTTTCTTTCTTTCTTTCTTTTTCTTTCTTCTTCTTTCCTTTCCTTCCTTTTTTCTTTCCTTCCTTCCTACTTTCCTTCCTTCCTTCTTTCCTTCCTTTTCTCCCCTGAATCTTCAACCTTGCCCTCCACCCCAAACTTCTTTAAAAAACAGCTTTAAAAAGGCTCTAGACTTCCTCACTCTGAAATGAACCTGTCTTCTCTCTCCTCTAATCTCCCGACTATCACCTTCTCTGCCCTTCTCCCCTCTGCACCCCACATTGGCTTTTGCCCCTGACTCTACCCACTCATTAGCTAACAACCCCCTAAAGAACTAAATCCAGTATTTTCCAGCACTCCTCTGATTTGTCAACCCCACCTCTCCACGAAAAAGACTCTTCTCTCAGTTTCCTTGACACTGCAGCCCTTCTGGCTTGCTTCCCATCCCTCTGCTTGTCCCTTAAGTGGATATATTATTCCCTTCTGTCTTGGGCCCCCTCACAACACCCCAAATGCCTCCCAACTGGCGCACCCCCAAAGCCGCATCTCCAGCCAGGGTGCTCTCATGCCTGTCAGGTCTGTAGAGTGGACTCCCCTGTAAGACCACCACTTGGATATGTCATGGGGGCCTCAAATCCACCTGCCCTACACCAGGCTCCAGGTTCCCCCGCCTGGTGCCTGCCCATCCACCCAGACACCTAAGGCAGACAGTTTGGATTCCTGTCATCAGCACCTTCCCCACACATCCCATCTGTTAGCTCTTCCCATCCCCGCTGACACTGCTGTTGCTCATCATTCTGACCTCCTCACTAGGATCCCTGTCTCGATGCTGGACCCCCGGTTTGAGTTCGGGGTGCAGGCTGGTGGTTAGGATGGGTGGTGAGGCTGTGTTTACACAGCACTTTATAACTGACTGTAAAGTCCTTGATGGTATCAGAGCAGGCAGGGCAGAGACGATGGAAATTTCAGGGAGCTAAACCCCCATCCTCCCTGGCCTCTCCCCCAGCCCCCACTCACAGATCACTCAGCTTTCTGGGTCATGAATCTTTCACATCTGGTCCTTCTTGAAACACTCGAATGGATCCCTGAGGTTCCCTGGTTCCTTAGCAGAATGCATGGCTCCAAAGAGCCTCGTTCCCACTTAGGGCTGCACACCCTAGAGGGTTCCAATTCATGCCTTCGCCCATGCTGTTCCCTCTACCTGTAGTGCTCTTCCTCCCCTTTTCACCTGTCTAACATCTACCTTTCATTCAGGGAGCATTTGTTTTAGGTCAAACTGGCTCAGATCACAAATTGAGAAGGGGTTCAACATCAACACCTTTTAATATTCTGGTACAAAGAACATTTTTGGGGCTGGTATGATGTAGCACAACGATCATTACAAGATCTCCTTTTCAAAAGAGATGTTTCTAATTGTAAACCAGTGTTTCATCTTATTTTGCACCCACGATTCTCCTACTGACCACCAGAGAAACTGCACCTAAAACACCCAACCTTGCATCCTTTCCCAGCTCCCCTGCCAACCGGGCCGTCCCCTCTCTTTGCTGTGCTCATCCTCCCCTGGAAAACCTGTTCTGGAAGACTTGGGGATGGAACCCTCACAGGTGTTCCCCTCCCTCTGTCATATGCCCCAAATGCTACTGTGGGTCCAGACTTCCACCTGTTGAGAGAACAATCGATTCAGGGAGAAAAATGAAGTCCCAGGAAAAGACAGCAACTTGCTGAAGGCTACACAGGAATTTTGTCAGGGTGGCAGTCAGGTTCTGGGGCCTTAGGACCAAGATCTAGGGATTCCCAGGCCCCACCTCCTTCTGCAATTCCACGGCCTGTGATCCTCTGTCCCAAATGCCACACATAATTAGAAGTTATAATCCTGTAATTCCATGATGACATCTTAGAACTTAAATATACTTTAAAACTACTTTTTTTTTTTTAATGCTAAAAGCAATTTAACCAAAAAGAATTTTTCCCACTCTAACCTCACCTGTTTCTAGTTCCCCTCCTGTCCTGCCCATCCCCTGGGGCCACTGCTCCTCACCAAAGAGGAAAAGCCCAAAGGCTGTGTCAGGTGGAAGAAGGAAAGATTCCAAGTTCATTTGCTGACTGGATCGTTAGGCTTTTAATAATTAAGGATTGTCTTGTGGGAAACAGTTTCACTTCCCTATTTATAATTAGGCACTCCGCCTGCTGTCCTATAAGTTATAAAAACAAAACAAAACAAAAACACAACAATCTCTCAACCTACCCAGTCAAAGCTGGCCAACCGCCAAAGGCTATTTTTAGACTCGCTAGAACCTCCAAGGAGGCAGGGTGGAAAGTGTCACCGTGTCTCTAGGTTCGAAAGCATCTTTGTACTGCAGGCCTGGCCACCTGCGGGCATCTCCGCGCCCCCACCCTGCGGGCTGTGGTCGCTTTTGAGGGACTGGGCTGCCGGACTGTTATCCCAGGGCGGGTGGCGCGGGGTGTGCCGAGGGGGGCAAGGACGTACCAATCTCCCGCGGAGCCCGCACTCTTTGCGGGTCTCTCCAACAAACAGATAAATCCGCTCTGGCATAAAATGAGCAGGGGCGAGGCCGCGCCCTCAAGTCTGCTGCGCGTACTCCCTCCCAGGCGACTCGGGGCAGAAAAGGGGGCAACGCCCGAGGTCACCTCCCACCGACAAATCTCCCCTGCCTTCTAAAAGTCGCAGAAGCGGACACTGGAAGCGTCTGGAGGCTAGAGGAGAACGCCAAGCCACCTGGAGTGATCCCACTATCTCCACCCGCGCCCCGACCAGCGCTCGGGTTCAAGGTGGGCTCCGGTCCCAACGTGCCGCAAGGCTGCGGGAGCCCCCCAAACTAGGCATTGATCCCTTCCCCAGTCGCGCGGGATCGCCGGCCAGGGCGGCCACGGGCACCCCTCCTTGCCCCCAGCCTCTGCCGCCACCTGCGCGGGGCAGCCCCAGGCACCCCTTCCCGCCCCCAGCCCCGGAAGCCACCTGCACTGTGCCTGCGGGTTCGAAGCCGCCGGAACCCTCACCCGGAGCCTCTGCCCCTCCCGCCCCAGGCCAGTGCGCCCCCTCCCCCTCCGGGCCTGGTCAACCCCGGCCGCGCGCTCCCGCAGCCCCCTCCGCAGCCTGGGTGCAGGAGGTCTGGAGCTCTCCGTAGGCAGCCCGCCCACCCGAGGCCACCCACCTTCCGAAAGTAGCCGTCGCTCTCTTTTTCCAGCGGCTGGGGGGCCGCGGGTAGCAGCGCGTCGGTCATGCTTGCGGTGCGGACGCGGAGGGCGGACTAAGTAAGGCTCTTGAGCGCGTCCGCCCGGGAGGGCGCCGGGATCCGCCCCCGTCCCGCCCCGCCCGCGCGGCAGCCCCTCCAGCCCCGCCCCGGGGCAGGCCCCGAGCCCTGGAGTCCCAGCCGGGTCCGCCGAGACCACGCCCCTGGCCCCGCCCCGGCTCCGGATTGGCCGGGCGGAGCCGCGCCCCAGGTCCGAGGCTCGCCGCGGGGAGAACTGGGGCCCCTGGGCGCCTCGCTCGCTTTCTCCGAGCCTCGCGGCCTTAATCTAGGCTTCGATACTGTGTCAGTCCTGCGGCGCAGAGGCGGGGGTCTCCGAGGCCGCAGCAAGGCCGGAGCTAGGAACCCGGCGTCTTGTCTGGAGCCCCGGGGGTAAACGCGGTGCGCCCGGATGAAGTCGTGGCACCTCCCTGAAGGAGCACGGACACCGCGAGGACAGTGACCAAACCCGACGCCACGTAGAAGGCGCGGCGGGAGTGCTGGACCCTGAGCCGAGCGGTCAGGAACAGCTTCCGCCTCGGGGGGACCCGGGACCGAGTCGGGGACGGGGAGGAAGAGTTCGTTGAGCCCCTGCGGGCCTTAGCTGGGTGACTCAGACCTTTTGGCGTGGCGGTCAACCCCATTATTCCCCCACCCTCGCTGCAGAGAGTAGGCAGATTCACTGGGGGTCGCGGACCGCGCTGGGGGATCCCCAGAGTCTTGTGCCGCAGAGACTGGATGTCCTCGAGTGCCTTTAACTACCACTGCAAACCTCAGTTTTCCCAGCTGCAAAATGGGGTCAGATCGTGCTCTCTCGAACTGGCCGAAGGTATTGCGACGAAAGTGCATATTATAGCCCTTAGGCTGGGGTGTAGACGCGCCTAGCTTAGGAGTGAAAGGGGGACGCCTGGGTTCACACCACGCTCTCACCAACCCACCCCCCGTTGACCCGTGGACTCCGGGGCCAGATGCCTGACGAACACAGTGCCCAGAACCTGAGGCCGGAGCCGGAAGCCCCCCCCATCCGCCCGCGGGGCCACGCCCCTCTGCGCTGAGGTCTTGCAGTCCCTAACCCCCTCCCCCAACCGAGGGACACTTTTGCGCAGTTGGTACTGTGTTTGGCCGTCGCGGTAGATGCAGCAGGTAGAATGGAACACAATCTGCTTTCAAAACAAGCCAACCATTTCCTTCTCTTCAAAAAAACGGGGGGGTGGGGGCGGCGGAGAGGAAGGGGGGCGAAGTGTGTGCATCAGCGGTTGTTCAAGAGTTTTAAAATAAATAGTGGCAACAACCAAGGACAAATGATCGAGTAAATGTAAAACAAAAACAAAAACAAAACAAAAGAAACCAACCACACAAACAAAAAAACCAAAAGAACCTCTAAAACAAAAAAACCCTCCTCATCACTGCCCGCAGACTCTGAGATGCAGCACAAGAAAAGGCCTGTCCAGAAAGGACTGTTTTAATTCTAAGAACCTGAAGAGTCCTAACCAGCTCAGGTCCAGGACAGGTGTTTGGGACAGGTGTTTGGGAAACTGATGCAAAAACTCCCTGTCTCTCTTAAGGTCAGAAATTAACTATTAAACTAAGAGCATATGTCGGTCATCCTGTAATAAATCCATTGCCCTGGAAACACACCAGGCCGGTGCTGGGAGTTTAAAAACAGTCTCTCCTGTTTCAGGGATCCTAGGGTGGCAGTTCACTCTCTTCTATCTGTACTATTACTACTACCGATAATAAAGTTAATAACAGAATCTCTGCTCTAGCCATTGAAAGTTCATAGAGATTGTGTTTCATTCTCATGACCCTCCGGCAAATAAAAGGATTAAATAATCTCCATTGACCCAGGAGAAGACCGAGTCTCAGAGAGTGAAGGGAGCAAGGGCATAGTCCCTGTTAGTGGCTAAGATCAAAAGGTTTTGGTTCAATGACTTCAGTCATTCCCTACCACCTTAAATTTTTGTCTTCTCCTACCACCTTGAAGCTCCATTTGCCTTTAGAATTTGTCACATATATGTGCCACTTGCACTATTACTGACTTAATAGTCTTCCTTAAAATTACTCACATTATTTTTTTTTTAAGATTTTATTTAATTATTTGACAGAGAGAGACATAGCGAGAGAGGGAACACAAGCAGGGGGAGTAGGAGAGGGAGAAGCAGGCTTCCCTGCGGAGCAGGGAGCCCGATGTGGGGCTCGATCCCAGGGTCCTGGGATCACGACCTGAGCCGAAGGCAGATGCTTAACGACTGAGCCACCCAGGCACCCCTCACATTATTTAAACAAACTTTATTTGAAAAGACAACCATGTCGGGACGCCTGGGTGGCTCAGTCGGTTAAGCATCTGATTTCTGTTCAGGTCATGATCTCAGAGTCCTGGGATGGAGCCCCACATGGGCCTCCGTGCTCAGCGGGAAGTCTGCTTCTCCCTCTCCCTCTGCTTCTCCCCCTGCTTGCTTGCTCTTTCTCTCTCAAATAAATAAATAAATAAAATCTTTAAAAAAAAAAAGTGAATCCAGGACCTCGTGGGTGGCTCACTCACTTGGTTTCTGCTCAGGTCCTGATCTGCCCACTCAGGTCATGATCTCTAGATCACCAGGAATGAGCCCTGGGTGGGATTACTCGCTGAGGTGGAACCTCCTTGGGATTCTTTCTCCCTCTCTCCCTTCCCTCTCCCCTCACAGGTGTGCACTCTCTAAAAAAAAAAAAAAAGTGAAGACAGTGAAAACCAAAATCTGTTATTTAATATAGCCTGACACCATTGCCTTTCTGAGCTGCTTTTTTGATTAAAAAGGAAGAACAAGAGAAAGAGGCATAATGTTAAAAACACACCAGCCCACCCTCACGCTGTCTCCTGGCATCCTCAGAGGAAAAGGAGCACTTTCCTGTGAGTCCCAGCAGGCCACATGAGCCATCTGAGAGTCACTCCTTGGGGCTGTGCACATCAGACATCTCTAGCATTCTCATGGCTCATTGCAGGGGGGCCCATGGCCTGAATCCCATATCTCTGATCCCATTATGATCAGGGAATGAGAACTGTTGTTGCTGACCCAGCAGGAGAGTAACATCTAGCCTTCTACTTGTCACCCCTACTGGTGGTATGCATGACAAGAACTGCCAAAGAGTCCCTGCGCTCCTAACAAAAAGAGCTGGGGGGGTAATTTCTGAGGTAGACAAACGTTAAAATCGGAACTGCAAACAACTGTTTTTGTCAAGCCAGTGGTTGACTGTCCAGGGACCCAGTTCCTCCAAGTAAAACACAAATCCCACCACCTAATACCTGCTTGTTGACAAAGGAGCATTAGCTTCTCTGATATATATCTCCTCTTGGAGAATCCTATGAAATTTGCCAAATTTAAAGAAGAAATTACAAGTAATCCTTACATGACTAAAATTCATTGTAAACTATAGACCAGATTTTGCAATTTTTATTTAAAAATTCTTAGAAACTGAAGCCATATGGTCCCTTGGAAATATACCAACTACAGAAGCCATTTCAGGCTTGGCAGGCTCTGCCACTGAGTCACCTTGGCCAGATCCTCTAACCCCTTGCGGCTTCAGTTTCCCCAGCCATAAACTATGGTCTTACACACAGCCGTTGTTTATTGCATGCTTACTCTATCCCAGGCACTGTGTTACGCACTTTGTGTACGTGATCTCTGCTGGTCCTCCCACAACCCTAGAAATGGGTATTTTACCATCCCCATTTTATAGAGGAAGAAGCTGAGGCTCAGAGGTCATCAGCCTGGTAAGCTAGACTGTCTGGTCCTATATCATACACAATGCTACATTACACTGTTCCTGTGATTATTTAACAGGAAGGCTACTTTGGCATACTGAGAAGTGATTAAGGATTAAAATAAATGAGCGACAGATGGCAAAAAATGCCAGATATTCATGATAATGTGGAGCAACCAGAATCTCATACATTGTGGGAGTATAAATCCTTAGGACCACTTTGGAAAACTGGCATTTTCTAAATATATCTAAAGCAAATATATGCCTAACTTGCAATCCAGCAATTCCAACTCTAGGTAGATAATTCATAGAAATGCATGCATGTGTTGTGTTCGCTGTAAAACATGTTCAAAAGTGTTCACAGCTGCACTTTTCTTTTTTCTTTTCAATTTTATTTATTCATGAGAGATAGGGAGAGAGGCAAAGGGAGAAGCCGCCTCCCTGCTCCGATGCGGGACTCAATCCCAGGACCCCAGGATCACAACCTGAGCTGAAAGCAGATGCTCAACCGACTGAGACACCCAGACACCCTGCACTTTTCAAAATAGCCCTTAATTAGAAACTACTTACATGCCCATCAACGGTAGAATGGGTAATTGTGGCATACTCACATAATGAAAAATTTTACACAATGAAAATGAACGTAGTGCTATTACAAGCAACAGGTATGTTGTGAGCAACATATTTTGCCCACAAATATAACATTGAGCAAAAGAAGCCAGAAAATAGTGTATGATTCTATTTTATATGCAGTCCATTCTGGGACTATTGCTTCTGGGACTCAGGAAAATTTCTATTTCTTGATCTGCCTATTGTTACATGGATGTGTTTACTTTGTAAAAATGAATAGAACCATGTGCTTATGATTTGTGCACTTTTCTGTATATATGTGATATTTCTTTTTTTAATGATTTATTTATTTGAGAGAGAGAGAGCACACACACGTGCACATGCATGAGTGTGCACGCATGGAAGAAAAGCCTCAAGCAGACTCCCTGCTGACCATGGAGCCCACCATGGGGCTCCATCCCATGACCCATGAGATCATAACCTGAGCTGAAACCAAGAGTCCGACGCTTAACCAACTGAGCCACCCAGGCGCCCCTATATGTGATATTTCAATAAGAAAACTCAATGCAGGGGCCCCTGGGTGGCTCAGTTGGTTAAGCATCTGCCTTTGGCCCAGGTCATGATCTCAGGGTCCCGGGATAGAGCCCTGAGTGGAGCTCCCTCCTCAGCCGGGGAGCCTGCTTCTCCTTCTCCCTCTGCCTTCAGCTCCTCTGCTTGTGCTTTCTTTCTCTTTCTCTGTCAAGTAAATACATAAAATCTTTAAAAAAAGAAAAGAAAAGAAAAGAAAAGAAAACTCAGTGCAGGAAAATGAATGACGCCGATTCCAAAGCATGTAGAGCAGGTTTCTATGGACCACGAGGAAGAAATTACTTCATACCCAGGTGATTCAGCACATCTTCCTATCTGCAGTTTCCTGATAAGATTCTGAGATTTGTCCCTTTTTGCATGTCTAAGAAAGGAAGGGTCTGTGGTGTTTAGGCTGCTATAGTTTGCATAAAACACATGTTGCCTTTAGGTTCCTGCTGCCAAGAATCAGGAGTATGAGGTTGTAAGGGTTCAGGGTCACAGACGGAGCATCCAGTCATCCTAAAAATACCCAGGAGACGACTGAGAGCCACTCTTTGAGGAAGCTACAGGGACTTTGAAGGGCCCTTGTTCCCCTGAACCCCAGCGATCAGGAATCAGAAAGTGGTTATTACTATCTTACCAAATGCTAAGGATTGTCAGGAATCCAATTGAGTAAAACTCTCAATAATGACTTTATTGGGTTTTTCTTGCCTGGTTAAAAGCTTTAAACTGTAAGAAAATAGGTTTAGGTAATTTAGAAATAAAATCATGGACCTTCACGATTTGTCTGGGTGTATGGATTAGCCACCAATCTTCTTTACTGTCAATATCTACATGTAGACTCAGAATGACAGTTGATGGGCAGATGATCCTGGGGCCCTGCTGGGCTTCAAGAAACAAAAAGATGCCTTTCCCTTAGTACATTGGTACACACTAATACATACATTTAAAATCAAAACGAAGCCACTGACATAAAAATGTTTTGGGGGCGCCTGGGTGGCTCAGATGGTTGAGCGTCTGCCTTCGGCTCAGGTCATGATCTCAGGGTCCTGGGATCGAGTCCCGCATCGGGCTCCCTGCTCCTTGGGAGCCTGCTTCTCCCTCTGCCTTTCTCTCTCCCTCTGTCTCTCATGAATTAAAAAAAAAAAAAAATGTTTTGGAAAAAAACCCCAGGGATGTAACTAAAAGCAAAAACTCAAATGGCACAATGTTGTACACCTGCATCCCTTCTACCCTGGTGTACTTTGATCTGTGGCCACCACTGTTACTGGTTTCTTTGGGGAGTTTACTGGAGATATGCTATGCATATCGTAGTGTATATGTGGATGTATCCACACTGTGGATATAATAGCCACAATAAATTTGGCTTTTTGTGTTTTCTTTCAGTATTACGGGCAGCACCCTGTGTACTCTGTCTCACCCCTTGTTTTGCTCATTTAACAACACGTGTTGGAGATCATCCCTCACCAGCATTTTTTTTAATGCCTTAGACTGTTCCATCATATAGAAATGTAATTGTATAGTATAGTAATTGTTCCAGCAAATTACCCCCGATCATAATGGCTTAAAAATAAGAACAGTTAGTTTATTGTTATCTCTCAGGATTCCAGGAGGTGGCTGAACTCAGCCAGGAGGTCTTGCATGCAGCTGCAGGCAGATGGTTGCTGGAACTGGAGTCATTTTGAATCTCCCTCGCTCAAACATCTGGCCATGGATGCTGACGGTTAACTGGGGCCTGGGCTTGGTCACAGACCTACACAAAGCCTCTCCCTGTGGCCTGGGCTTCCTCACAGCAGGGAGGTTGGGTTCCCAGGGCCAGCATCCCAAATTGAATCTGCAAGTTTCTTAAAGCTTGGGTATGGGAGATGTAATGTTACCACTTTCGCTGTAATCTTTTGGTCAAGCACTTATGGAGCCTAGATTCAAGGGGCGGGGACATAGACTCTGTTCTCAATGGGAGGTGTCAAACAATTCTGCGGCTATTTTTAAAACTTGTTTTAAAACATCTTTTGTTTTTAAAGTCATGTACCATGATTTATTTAACTAGCTATCCATTCTTTTTTTTTTTTTTAATTATTTATTCAGTGCTTACTATGTGCCAAGCACTGTTCTAGGTTCTGAGGATACACCAAAGAAAATAACAAAAACTGGTCCTAATCAATGTTCTTGTGGGGCTTACAGTTTCGATGCAGAGAGAAGTAAACATAATAAGTATATCAAATTATATGGAGTATTAAAGGTGATAAGTGTTGTGGAAAAATGTAAAGTGGAATAAGGGGAATAGAGAGTGTAGGAAAAAGGTTTTTTTTTTTTAATTTTTAAAAGATCTTATTTATTTATTTGAGAGAGAGAGTGGGAGCACACTCTCCTGTACTAGGGGTGGGGGAGGGGCTGAGAGAGAGGGAGAAGCAGACTCCCCACTGAGCACAGAGAAAATAGGGGTTGTTTTTAAAATAGGGTCAGAGAACACTTCACTGAGAAAGTAACCTTTGAGCAGATAACTGAAGAAGGTGAGGGAATGAGTCATGTGGCATCTGGGAGAAGGACATTCCAACCCAAGGGAACAGTGAACGCAAAGGCCTTGAGATCAGAGGGTGCTTACTGTGAGTGCTCAAGCAACAGCCCCACTCCCAGAGATTCTGATTTCGAAGCCCTGGGGGATGGATAAAGGGAATTTTAACAACATCCTGGTGATTCTGACTCATGCCAACTTCTGACCCTCATTTTGAAAACCTGGGCTTCATCTGGTTTTCATCTCAACCTCACACCTTACTAGCTGAGCTTCATCTTTCCCATCTGTAAAAAGGTGTTTGGGGGTGGGATAACAGCACCCCATTTGAGAGATGGTTCTTTCTTTAGGTTCAGTAGGGACGTCCTGAGCGTCCCCACCCCACCTCACAGCAGCCTTTTACAGGTCTGTTGGCTTTTTGTTTCCCTTTTCTCGTCTTCTTTCTCTTTTTAGTATTCTTCCGTTTTCTTTTTCCTTTTCTTTCCTTCCTTCCTTCCTTCCTTCCTTCCTTCCTTCCTTCCTTCCTTC
>NC_058418.1:18311603-18363150 GCF_002201575.2 Neomonachus schauinslandi | reverse complement strand
TTCCTTCCTTCCTTCCTTCCTTCCTTCCTTCCTTCCTTCCTTCCTTCCTTCCTTCCTTCCTTCCTTCTTTCCTCCCACTCTCTCTCTTTCTCCCGAGTTGCCTTAGCCATGGACATCGGAGTTCCAGTGTCTCGGAATCCTTCCAGAGGTTTAGAAGGGGACTCCACCTATACAAACCTAAGAGTGATATATATAAAGCGCGTATCTGTGCGTATCCGGAAGCACAGGCACTTTCCCAGCAGGTGGCGGGGTGGGAGTGAAGGTGGACGGGAGGTTGCTGGCAGGGAGAGGGGCTCGGGGGCCAATGGGTGGGGGCGGGCAGACAACACGGAGCACCAGCCACGCGGCGGGACTTCTGGGTGGCTTCCAGCTTCTCCCAGGCGCGTCCTCCTGACCGGCTCCACGCGGAGCTAGGATGGGTTGTCATGGCTGCCAGAGCCTCCGAGGCAACTCCTGCCGGGTCCGGCTCTCACAGGACGGGTTCGAGAACTCCCAGGCACCGACGAGAAGGGACCGACGAGAGGCAAGCCCGCCTGCACATTCCTGCACCTGCACTCACAACTTCACTTAGGTTCGCGGAGGAGAAAGGGCTGAAGGCGTTTGGCCCTTCGAGGCTTCCGTAGCGAGGGGGCGGGGCCCGGAAGGGGCAGGATGGCGGCGCTGGACAGTGACAGTGATGAGGACTTGGTCAGCTATGGGACAGGCCTGGAGCCGCTGGAAGAAGGTGCGGGCCAGATTGGTCGCTGGGTTCTGTGAGAAAGAGGTCCAGGATTCGGGGCAAAAACACTCAACCCTGTGCCCGGCCTCGGGTGGCCCCGGGCAAGGCTCTCTCGCTACTGGTGTCGGGAACAGAGACGAGAGAAACGTGCGGTGTGCTTTCGGAGTGCTCACGTTCTGGAGGGATGGATGTGAGATCCTGAGGGGTGGGAAACAAAGATGACGAAACAGGCTCGTGTGAGAACGGGGGGTCGTCAGGCATTGTCTTCCCTAGGAGAGGACGTTTGAGCTCAGACTTGAAACAGAGGGAGGAAACAACCATATGAAGATCTGGGTAGGAGAGCATTTCAGTTAGAGGGAGCAGCAAGTGCAAAATTTTCTCAAGTCAGAGCCAGTTTGACAAATTGAGGGACCGGCAGGACTGGTGTGGGTGGAGCCGACGGCACCAGTGGGAGACTGGTAGAGATGATGTCAGAGGGGGAGGCAGGGGCTGCATCTACGTGGTAGATGGTTCCCTTTACACAAGGGAGAGATGTATATTTTAAGATTATTTCGCGCTGGATTTTGAGAATAGGCGGGTTGGGGGGGTGGTGGGCAAGACTGAAGGAGGGAGATTAGCAAAAAGAAGTCTGGAGATGAGGATGGCTTGGACTGGGGTGTTAGCACTGGCGGGGATAAGTAATGGTCTGGGTAGAGGTGTAGGTTGAAGGTAGAGCAGACTGGACTTGCTGCTGAAATGTGGGGGTGAGGGCAAGGTGAAGTAAGGTTCTCTCCCATGTTTCTGGTCTGATCCCTTAATGACTCGATTTGTTCAGCAATGTATTGAGTGCCCAGTAAGGACTGATGGCAGTTCTAGCCCTGTGGGAAGGACCAAGGAAGCATGGTAGCTAGGAGTTACTTGCAGGCCTTCCGTTGGTGGGATTTTATTTCCCACCCTGACCACATCTTGCCAGGTTAGTTGTAGTTCTGTACTTTCCACTGACGACCCTTTTGCTCCCTACCAGCAGTTCTAATCATTAGAAACTTTTGCTGGACCCTGGCCCTATTTCTACCCTCTACTTACAAAAGACAGAGGGACACTAGTCTCCTGAAAGCTTCTTTGTGTTTGAAGACAGCTCTTGCATTTCCTCTAAGACATCTCTGTACTACACTCAACATCCTCTAATATATTCAGTTTAAAGTCCTTGAAACCCCAATTTGTCAGAGCCTTTCTCCAAGTATGGGACCAAAGTGTGGGTAGAGCAGGGCTACCATTGTTATGTTCTTCATTCTAGACTGTAGTCTAGAATTTTTTTATTTTTTTAAAAAGGTTTTATTTATTCGAGAGAGAGAGTGAATGAGAGAGAGCACAAGCTGGGGGAGTGGCAGGCAGAGGGAGAAGCAGACTCCCCACTAAGCAGGGAGCCTGACGCGGGGCTCCATCCCAGGAACCTGGGATCATGACCTGAGCCGAAGGCAGACACTTAACCAACTGAGGCACCCAGGTGCCCTAGACTGTAGTTCTTTAATACAAGCTAAGATCACATTAGCCTTACTGGCAAACGCATCACCTCATGATCTCAAAGAATTTGTTGACAAAGATCCTGTATTGGAGGAGTTTCAAATCTAGTTGAAAACAAAAGTACAAGGTTTGCAAGTGCTACCTTATATGATATAGACAGGAAATAGCCTACACAAGCTAGCAGAGAAATCTGAGAGAGCAGGATGGGATCCCTTGAAAACTGGTTAGATTTCACTATGCAGGAAGAGGGCAGGGGTTAAACATGCATGGGTGGAGGTTATTACAGCCAGGTGGGGCAGCTATTTATACATTTCTGTATTTCTTGTCTTATACTCATTTCCTTGTGGGTGACATATTGTACCATCAACTATTTGATCTACATTTTTCTAATTCTTCCTCTTCGATCATGCACAGAATCTGAAATGAAGCCTAATGGCCTAACCATGCTTTTGAAATGGAAGGAAGGGGCTTTGGATTTGTAGACCCTTTTTGCCCCCAGTCTAAGATCATTCTTTAACTTCTCAGCACTGGAAGTTTTTGAAGATTGAGTCATTGTTTCCTATGCACTTTGAAGTGTAAATATACTCTGAGTACGTTTTACAGTATAACATACTAGACCAATAATCACTTTCCTTCTGCTTTGAAGTTTTAGTGACAGGTTAGACAAACATTGGTAGAGGAGGAACTCTACCACTTAATTAAAGTTGCTGGCCCTGACAGAAAGGTTTACTGGTTAAGAGACAGGGGCTGAGGGCACCTGGGTGGGTCAGTTGGTTAAGCGACTGCCTTTGGCTCAGGTCATGATCCTGGAGTCCCGGGATCGAGTCCCGCATCGGGCTCCCTGCTCAGCAGGGAGTCTGCTTCTCCCTCTGACCCTCCCCCCTCTCATGTGCTCTCTCTCATTCTCTCTCTCTCAAATAAAAAAAAAAAAAAAAGAGAGACAGGGGCCGAAGTGCCTGTCACACACAGACCCATAGGCACATAGGCTCTCTGGCCTGCAAGGAAGGGGGCACCAGCACTTACCAACTCTCATTAGATACTTTTAGTTGGCTCTGGAATTCTCCTCATCTCTGGTTCATCCTGTACTCAGATTAATTTTAGGACGATTTTCCTCTTTGACGTTATGACTTTCCCACTTAACACTATCTGTGGCTCCCATCACCCCCAGGACCATACCACAGACCCCGAAGCACTGTGTTCAAGGCCTTCTGCCCTGTCTGCCCTTCCAGTTCCATCTTCTGCTCCTTCCCTGCCTTCTGGTCAGACTAGACTACTTTTTCAAAATATCTGACATTATCTTTTTAGATTTCCTGTTTACTGATGGAGTTAATACTTCTGTTGGGAATTGTGTGTCTGTCAGTAGCTGTCAGATTCTGCTCATGCTGAGGGACACTGTGATGTGGTCCTTGTACATCATCAGAAGAGTTCCTATATATTCAGGTCTCCTCCCCTGGGCTCTGAGGGCCCTGGAGACAGGGACAGAGTTGTGGTTAGTTTTCCACACCCAGGGTCTAGTACAGGGCTGCTTCCATGGTGAAGGATAGCATGGGTGATATCCCTGGCTTGGAAGTAGAATTAGGATCTGATTGCAGCTTTGTGCTTATTAGCCGTGGACATTGGGGCAGTTACTGAATCAGAGCGTCCTTATCAGGTACAATGAATGAGATAATATGTGTGAAAAGAAGGGATTACTTGTTATTAGTGGCAGTAATTATAAGAGGGCCTGGCTAAGATGTCACCTCCTCCCTGGAGTTTTCTCCTCATGTGATTAGAGGTGGCGCCTCCTCCTCAGGAGCCCTATGGGCCCCCGCAGGCCATGCTGGTTGGCCCTCATTATCTGCCGCCACAGTTTCCTCTTAGCTGTCTGCAGATCTTATCCCCCCTTCCTGATTAAGAGCACCTTGAGAACCGAGCAAGAATAGCACCTCGTATTGGCAGGCCCTGCGCTCTCACCCTAACCCAGTGGTTCTCAATTGGGGCTGATTTTGCCCCTCAGTGGACATTTGGCAATGTCTGAAGACATTTTTGGTTGTCATGTGGGAGGGCGGGGCATGCTTACTGCCTGGCATCTGGTGTTCCAGGCCAGGGATGCTGCTAAACATCCTACGGTACACAGGACCGTCCCACAACAAAGAATTATCCAGTATCAGCTGCCCATAGTGCTGAAGTTGAGAAACCCCCCTTAGCCAGTAGTCATGCCAGGTGCACACATGGTAGTGGATCGTGTGTAATGCATTCCTAAGAAACAGTGACAATCTTGTATTAGGGGACCCAAGTTGTAATTCAGTTCTTCAGAGTGAAATGAAATTGTAGCTGATATTGACCGAGCTTCGCTATGACTAGACACTGTGCTCAGGCCTCTGGGTGTGCACCAGCCTACCAGGTAGGTTCTGTTTCTTACCCTACTTTTACAGTTGGGGAGGCTGAGACTTGGAGAGATCAAGGAACTTGGCCAAGTTCACCAAGCTAGCAAGTAGTAGGAGAGGGGGATTTGAACCCAGATCTCCTGGTCTTCAGAACCTGAGCTCTTGACTGCCCTGCTATGGGTTATACTCCAGAAATGACTTAAAGACCTCACAAGCTACTAGGAAGAATTTAGCACTGTGAGGCTAGAAGTTCCTCTACTTTTTGTTCGATCTTCTAGAAGGAGTAACTGGCTTAATTATTGAATTAACAGGTACATATGGCCTTTCCTACTGTATATAATAATAATAATAATGGCAGCTAGTATTTTAACAGTGTTTGTTGTGTATCTCTTCTTGCTAAGCACTTTATAGGCATTATCTTATTCAGTTTGCATAACAACTCTATGAAATAGCTATTACTATTCATGTCACCCCCATTTTACGGATGAGGAAATTGAGGCATAGAGAAGTCAAGATGATGGAAGTCCTGGTGTTGGGAAGGTGGGGTGACAGCGCTGTGACTCTCAACTCTGTGCCTTTAACTGCTCTATAACTTGCTTTCTGTGCTGAATGTTTGAAAATAAGTTGATGGTTACTTTTTATTTTAAATAGATTCAGAATTCTGAATTGCAGTTGATAAAATTAGGCAGTAATGTGTGTCATAGTGCCTGAAAGTTTAAACCTAAGGAACTTTTAGACTTTACTAAGTTCCTTTTTGCTTATGTGTTATAGCAACCCACCCGTGTTCAGCAGAGCAGGAAAAGGATTATGTCTAAAGAGCAGTAACTGTGGAATCAGGAGATTGCCAGAAATAAGGAAACTCTTAAGATTTGGGGAGAATGGGCAATACCAAAGGAAAAAATCTGGACTCGGGATGCTGTGAAGTTCTAGGAGAGATACAGAATTGTTCCTTCTGTCGCAAACCTCTGCCATGTGCCAGCCCAGCAACTTGCCTCCAGCACTGCCAGTAGGGTTTACCTCCATCTCTTTGAACCTCCCCCTACCACCACCATGTAATTCAGTTTACATGTTAGAATTTTGTGGGAATCAGGCCACTCTTGCTAAAATGTACGTCTAAGACCAGCTCACATGATTGGCAGGTAGAGATGTCTATAATTGCCTTAGAACTATAAAGAAGCTTGATACCATGTGTTACTTTCTGAACTGTATAAGCAGGTAAAGTCTAGGAATAAAAAACTTAATTAAAATTGTTATACTTGAGGGGCGTCCTGGTGGCTCAGTCTGTTGAGCATCGGACTCTTGCTTTCAGCTCAGGTCCTGAGCTCAGGGTCGTGGGATCCAGCCCTGCATTGGGCTCTGCGCTCAGTGCGGAATCAGCTTCAGATTCTCTCTCCCTCTCCTACTGTCCCTCCCCACCACTCTCTCTCTCAAATAAATAAACAACTCTTCTAAAAAAATTGTTATATTTGAAATTACAAGAAATAAACAGTTCATTATGTTTAAGAAACGACATTTTCCCTAAATTTTTTCTAATCCACCATCCCCTTCTCTCTCATTCAAAATATTTTTTTCAGGTGAAAGACCAAAGAAACCAATTCCTCTTCAGGATCAGACTGTCAGAGATGAAAAAGGAAGGTATAAACGATTTCATGGAGCCTTCAGTGGAGGTTTCTCTGCTGGATACTTCAACACCGTTGGCTCAAAGGAAGGTATGATTTTCCTGCTTATAGCTATAATATTGCTGAAGCAAATGACTGAAATACCATGTTTCTTTCCTCTCCCTTTAAAAAAAAAAAAACTTCTTTAAACATTTTAATACACACACCATAGACTTGTGTGTTCTTTCAGTGTTTGGCATGTTTGCAGAGTCCATTGGTGTGTTGTTCATTACCATCTGAGAGTGGAAGTTTTCCTTCACTTAAAGAAAAAAAAATACATCCTAACCAGATGGTTAAATGATGATCGTGACTTCCATTTTATATCGCGTCTTGCCACACACGAAGTGCTGTCACACAGATTCACTCAGGTAATCTTCATTTCACAAGACTCAGTGACTGAGAAGGGCAGGTGTCAGAGCTGCTGTGTAGGTGAGGCCACTGAGGGTCAGAGCCATTCCCTCCTGACACTGGGGACCACAGCAGCACTTGTCAGTACGTGCTGTCGACCCGAAGAAAAATCAGTTACAACTTGCACATGCAGTATTTAATAAGTTCTGCACTGTTTAAAGTAATGCATGTTTTTTAAATGTTCTCACATAGAAACTGGAAGAAAATGGCTTTTATATGTCAGATATGAGGATGGGATGAACTGAGTAACTCCTGTAGCAGTTGTTAAGAATAAGATGGGGCACGTCTTTTATAGATACATACAGTAACTTGTATAGAACAACAGTACAATAAAGATGAAAAAGCAGTGCAAGAAAGAAGTAGCCACATAAGAAAAATAGTTGGGGTAAATAAGGTGGTTTAAAGTTCAGTATCCAGAATGTGTAAAGAGCAGTGAGCAAATGATCAAAGTGTTTGAACAGTTTACTCCAGAGGTGATAGAAACGCTATGGAGTATTCAGCCTTACTATTAGGAAAGGCAAAGTAAGGTAACTAAGGCACTATTAAACTTGCACACTTATTTTTAACATTACAAATGTAAAAAATGGCAGTAGGCTTTGTGAAGAAAGAAGGACACTAATAGACAGCTGACTGTTGCAATTTTAGCTGTGCTGCCTGCTGTAATAAGACCAGCTCACGTGATTGTCAGGTAGACTATGATAGGTTAATACACTGGAGTATCTCTTTACCATGGGGAGGACGGTGCGGACATCGGGCAGAGACTACAGAACTCCAAAGTGGAGGAAGGCAGTAGCCTGGGAAAGCTGATCCTCACTCCTGGATAGCTGGGGCTGTCTCCCAGGCCTGCCCAGAAATCTGGTCTACCCACTGACCAAGAGTAGATCTGCCCCCATTCTCCTCAGGTCCACAAGACTCTTGTAGGAAATCAGAGAGGAGGTGTGTCAGTCTTAGAGAAAACTAAAAAAGTGTATCTTAGACGGTTACAGATACATTTGACCTCCAGACCATTCTCATGCTGTAGGCATGGCATATGCTTGGTGACCGTGGACAGGAAGCAGGGGTGGTGTTATAGGACTCAGGAGTGTGATGGAACAGGGGGCCTGGGGTGGGCACAGCCTGCCCTTAGACTAGCCAGGTTGAGTTCTTGTCCTCGGGCCAGGGCCCCCTGAATGTTCCCATTGCTTCTGTGCCTTGCTTCTGTGACTCTGGTTCTAGCCACCCTTTCACGGCTGACTCATGCACCCTGACCTAGTATTTCTGTGATATGTTAATAAGTTGGTGTCTGTTGTTATCCTGCTGGTCTCCAGAGTGGTCCTGCCTTTTAAGGTGACCTTGCATCTTTTTGCTCACATGCCACTTTCAATGTAATAATTTGATTTCTCTTGGTTCCAAATTCTTAGGGGGAAACCTCACAGTATCCCCTAAGTTCTGACAACAGGAGATGTGGGCATTAATATGTTTATGTCATGTAATCATGTCTATATGAGCAGGGAGGGAGCTAAGAGTTTGTAGGTATTGGGGGTTTCTTTTCTTTCTTTTCTTTTTTTAAATAAAAAGCTTCAGCCTTTATTAAATAAAAAGGAGGTAGAAGAAAAGTAAAGGAACAGGCCAGGTACCCCTCCTTCCAACCCCACATATACGGGCATACAAACAGACACAACCAAATAAATGACAGGGACAAGTCAGGGGGCAGACTGAAGGGCGGAGGGAGGCAGCACCCTCCAGGAGTGGGCCCGGACCCAAGGGTGCGCAGAGACCTGGGCCAGGGGCAGCCTTTCTGAGGGGTTATGCTTGAGCAGCTTGGAGATGAGGTTCTGGGCTCCCATGGGCACAGAGGCGGGGAACTTCAGGTCTACCTTGACGATGCGCCGATATGTCTCATTGTGGGAAACGCTCTCGAAGGGCGGGTTTCCCACCAGCAGCTCATAGCAGAGGACTGCGATGCACCACAGATCCACCTTCTCGTTGTGCGTGCGCCCTTCAGTCATTTCTGGGGGCAGGTAGTCCAAGGTACCACACATCGTCTTTCTCCTCAGGGAGGGGGCATGCACAGACCAGCCAAAGTCAGTGATCTTCAGCTCTCCCTGGAGCCCCAAGAGCAGATTCTCCGGCTTTATGTCTCTGTGAATCACCTTCTTCCCGTGGCAGTACATCAGAGCATCTGCCAGTTCTTCCATGATCGTGGCTGTTCGCTGCTCGTCAAAAGTGCGGCTCTTCTGCAGTTCCTTGTAGAGCTCCCCGTGGGGGGCGTACTCCAGAATCAAGGAGATCCTTTGCCGGTCATAGAAATAGTTGTAGAGGCGCAGGATGTTGGGATGCTGCAGGTGGGCCTGGATTTCAATCTCCCTGCGCAGTTAGTGCTCCACGCCCTCCTTTTCTGAGACTTGAAGAGGACCTTGAGAGCTACAATGAAATGGTTTTTCTTCTCCCAAGCCAAGTACACATTTCCAAACTTGCCTTTGCCCAGAGGAAGCCCGATCTCAAAGTCGTCCGTGGTGAAGGAGCACGTTGAGAAGTTGGGTGTCCCGCTGCTGTTCTCCACCACCTTCTGGCCAGGGGCAGCTGTGGGCTGGGCGTTGGAGCGGCTCATGAGGACAAGCGCAGATGGGGTGGCAGGGTCCTTCCAGAGGACTCTCTGGGGCAGGGTGTTCAGGCCAGGTTGAGTCGTCTGCTGGCCGTAGGGCCAGGGGTGGGCGCTCTCCTTCTGGGCCATCCTTAGAGGGAAAGGGGGAGGAGAGCTGGGCACACAAGGGAAACAGGGCTGAAGCCCGTGGCACAGCCACCCTCCGGGCCGCAGGCAAACGACTCGGTATTGGGGGTTTCAAGCCCATAATTGCACTGTTACTGATTTAGTTATAAACCAAAATTGTAATATTCTAAATGCTTTTCTTTCAAGGGTGGACACCCTCTTCCTTCGTGTCTTCACGACAGAACAGAGCAGACAAATCTGTTCTTGGTCCCGAAGACTTTATGGATGAAGAGGTGGGTAGGCAGAACTTTAATTGCCACGTAGCCGGTGGGATGTGTGCGGTTGGCTGTTGCAGCACCTTTACTCTCTCCAGAAAGTTCAGTGAATGATGCCTTCTTTGTTTGCAAAGCTTTATTTTTTAGGTATTTGGACTAGTGTGCTCTGTACATCAATGGATTCTTGTTCACTGGGATAATGTCTTATGCTGGGGCCAGTTTCTAAAGTTAAGAATGGAGAGGAAAGTCATTTATAGGCAAATTTCCTTGAAAAGGCCCCAATTGCCCCAAAAGTACAGTACCCATGGAGCTGAGCCTGCAGCCTTCCTTCCATAGTGACTGCTGTACACACTGCAGTTGAAGGAACAGTGATCGACTAGACCAGCAAGGAGTGAAAAGGAGCCATGTGCAGACATCTGGGTCCATCATTAAAGCAATGATGACCGCCACCTTCTTAGGGGCAAATGGGGGCTGGTGGGGGGGGGCGGGTCCTACTGGCCTGCGGGATGGGCTCCAGTTTTGTTTTGTTTTGTTTTGTTTTAAAGATTTTATTTATTTATTTATTTGACAGAGAGAGACACAGCGAGAGAGGGAACACAAGCAGGGGGAGTGGGAGAGGGAGAAGCAGGCTTCCCGCCAAGCAGGGAGCCCGATGTGGGGCACCAGTTTGTTTTAAAATTAATCCTCTGTTGCCTTAAAACCTAGTTGTGGATGCATTTGTGATAAAGATGAACTCAAACACTCTATTAACACGCTTTAGGCTGCAGGTAACAGGCAAGCAGAGGTCCCCTTCCTATTTGACTAGCGTAATCTATAAGGAAGCGTGACTCACGCAACAAGACGTCTAGATGTCAACGAGACCCCAGGTCCTCTCCTCTCTGCCATCTTCTGCAAGTCAGCTTATCCTCATACTAGCCCTCCCTGTGGTCCCACAGTGGCTGCAGGAGTTCCAGATGGCACATCCAGGATGACAATATCCAGTGGAAGGAGGACTTTTTTTCTTGGTACCTTTTCTTGAGAGCAAGGAAACCATTCACATGAGTCCTGCTGTGGATTTTCCCTCACATCTGCTTGGGCAGATTGTGGTTTTGTTTTTTAAGATTTATTTATTTATTTTGAGAGAGAGAGAGCACGTGCGTGTGGGGGGGGGAAGAGAAGGAGAGAGAAAATCTCCAGCAGACTCCCCGCTGAGCGGGAGCGCAACATGGGGCTCCACCTCACGACCCCGAGATCATGCCCTGAGCCCAAACCAAGAGTCGGACGCTGACTGAGCCACCCAGGTGCCCCGGGCAGATTGTTTTACGTGCTCATTCTCGAAGCAGTCCTTGGCAAAGGAAATGGGCTCAAAGGACTGGCTTAGAAAAGACATGAACCCCCATTCGCTAACCCTCCTGTGGTCCCAGCATACACACCAGGACACCACTGGGGGAGTGCATGGTGGCACAGAAGAAGGCAGGCGCCTGCACACTTCACAGCTCTGTGAGGACCCAGGGAGAGGCACAGGCTGTTGGAAAGGCAGGCAATAGGAAATGCAAAAACACTTAAAGTATCGCGTAGACGCTCAGGAATGCTTGCTGGCTGTGACTCTAAGATTTGCCCCCCTGCACTCTGACCTTTGAAATATTGTCCAAGAGGAACACACTTACTGTAAAGTAATTAGTGTATTTTAATTACTTCCTGTCTTCTTAGCTTGGCTGTGCCTCATGTGGCCTCGCTGAGTGGCCATCGTCATGCCCTGTCCTCCGCCACTAGCCTTAGCTTATGGGCAGGGGCCAAAGTCAGATGTAAAGTCAGCTGCTGCATTGATCCCTAACTCAGTTGGGTAGTTTTTGTTTGTGTGTTTGTTTTTTAAAGTTTGTATTTATTCATTTAAGTAATCTCTACCCTCAACACAGGGCTCGAACTCACGACCCTGAGATCAAGAGTCACATGCTTTTCTGACTGAGCCAGCCAGGCGCCCCATCAGTTGTGTAGTTTTAACTGTTTTTTTTTTTTTTTTTTAAGAAATAAAGCTATCTGATGTAATACAGTTAATCACTTACCAAATGATGTAAGTAATTCTGTTTGAATGTTTTTTTAAGGATCTTAGTGAATTTGGGATAGCACCTAAAGCGATTGTTACCACGGATGATTTTGCTTCCAAAACCAAAGATAGAATACGAGAAAAGGCCAGGCAGTTAGCAGCTGCTACTGCCCCCATTCCTGGAGCTACTCTGCTTGATGACCTCATAACACCAGCAAAGTGAGAATTTAATTCTAACTTTTCCGATCTTGGCATCACTGCTTTGCATATGTATAATGATCTTAATTACAAGTAGTTTGGTTACAAGTAGGAGAAGCCTAGCTTGAGTGAAAAGGGGGGTTTTGCCAAAAGGATCTTGCACTTTTATTGCATGGCGTGTTCTAGAGCTCCAGTGACTAGCTGTGCTGCTGGGGCTCCTGGAGGCTGGTGAGCTGTTAGGAATGAGGGTGCCTTCCCTCCCACCCTTTCCCTCAAGCCTTAAGGGCTCTCTCCTGTCTGCCTCGTTCTACCCTCTCTTTCTGCATATCTCCTTGTTCTGCTCCTGGGCGTGTAGCCTGATGTGGCCGCCTCAGACTCATGGTTTCCCAAACCACAGACTTGACAAGGACCATATAGAGTCCCTAGGTGTCCATTCCAAAGGCCCAGCAGAGAGGGCTTCGGATCGACTTCCTCAGGCTGGGTGTGCACCTAAATCCAGTCAGCTGTGGCCAGCACGGCAGGGCCATGCACTGCTGATGCAGAGGGGGGTGGGCTGTATTTAAGGGCTCAGGCACGACAAGGGCGTGAGCTGGACAGGGACTCAAAGGCTGCTTATTTCCTACTGTCCTCTAGTATTATAAAAGGAAGTTCACATTCAGTGCCTTGATATCCTAGATTATCTATTGGTTTTGAATTGCTGAGAAAAATGGGTTGGAAGGAAGGACAAGGAATCGGCCCTCGAGTAAAGAGAAAACCACGCCGACAGAAACCTGGTATGTATACTGATTGTCACCCATTCTGTAGCATACTTTTTTTTTTTTTTTTTTTGAGAGAGTGAGAGTGAGAGAGGGAGCATGAGCAGTGGGGGGGCGGGGTGGGGAGCAGAGGGAGAAGGAGAAGCAGACTCCCTGCTGAGCAGGGAACCTGACACAGGGCTCAATCTGAGAACCCTGGAATCATGACCTGGGCCAAAGTCAGACACTTAACTGACTGAGCCACCCCAGCGCCCCTGTAGCATACTTTCTAATGGCTACATGTTTCTTTTTATTTATTTATTTATTTATTCATTCATTCATTTGAGAGAGAGAGAATGAGAGAGAGCAAGCACATGAGAGGGGGGAGGGTCAGAGGGAGAAGCAGACTCCCCGCTGAGCAGGGAGCCCGATGCGGGACTCGATCCAGGGACTCCAGGATCATGACCTGAGCGGAAGGCAGTCGCTTAACCAACTGAGCCACCCAGGCGCCCCATGGCTACATGTTTCTAGAAATAAAATTGCTGGGTCAGGTGGTGTGCATGTACAGCTGACTTGAACAGGGGGGCTAGAGGCGCTAACCCTGGGGTAGTCAAAAATCCACATATAATATTTATTTGTTTGTTCATTTGTTTGTTTTCAAGTATAATTAACATACAGTGTTATATTTCCACATGTTTCTTTTGACTCCCCCAAAGCTTAACTGCTAATAGCCTACTGTTGACCAGGATAAGCAGTCTATTAGCACGTATTTTATATGTTATATGTATTCTATACTCTATTCTTAGAATAAAGTAAGCTATAAAAAAAATTTATTAAGGAAACCAGAAGGAAGAGAAAATATATTTACATTAACTATACTGTAAAAAGTCTGTGTATAAGTGGGCCCGTACAGTTCAAACCTGTGTTGTTCAAAGGTCAACTGTATTTTTAAAAAAATTTAATTTTGAGTATAGTTGACACACAGTGTTCCATTAGTTTCAGGTGTACGTCCTAGTGATTTGACAAGCCTATACATTATGCTGTGCTCACCACCAGTGTAGCTCCCATCTGTCACCATACAACACTATTATAATACCACTGACTCTGTTCCTTGTGCTGGGCCTCTTATTCCCATGACTTATTCATTCCGTAACTGGAGGCCTATATCGCCCACTTGCCTTCACCCATTTTGCCTCCTTCCCTCTAACAATCATCAATTTGTTCTCTATATTTATAAATCTGATTCTGCTATTTGTTCATTTATTTTTTTAGATTCCACATATGAGTGAAATCATATGATATTTATCTTTCTCAGTCTGACTTAGCTCACTTAGCATAATACCCTCCAGGTCTGTCCATGTCACAGATGGCATGATCTTATCCTTTTTAATGGCTGTGTGATATCCCATTGCATATTTAGATGTACCCCATCTTTCTTATCCATTCGTTTATTGATGGATGCTTAGGCTGCTTCCATATCTTGGCTGTTGTAAATAATGCTGCAGTAAACATAGGGGTTCATGTATCTTTTTAAATCAGTGTTTTTGTTTTCTTTGGATAAATACCCAGTAGTGGAATTTTTGGATCATATGGTATTTCTATTTTTAAGTTTTTGAGGCACCTCCATTCTGTTTTCCATAGTGGCTCTATCAATTTACATTCCCAAAAGGTCAACCATATTTTAAGGCTTTTTGTGTGTCATGCATAACAGCCTTCTGGAAGAATTGTACTAGTTTATATTCCTGCTAGCACTACGTGAAACTGTTTCCTACTCTTGTCAAAACTGTGTCACAGCTTAACAGGGTTATTTTCTGTTTTATTTCTTGCCCTTGGTCTCCCTAGCCAGACGACAAACTCATGGTGCTGGGGCAATAGCAGTTAGTCATTGAGCACATTATTGCCAGAGTATGGGTGGGGCAGGGACTGGTGGAAAACAATTCCTGAGTGATCAGTCTCTGACCCTAAAGCCAGAGCACCTTTCATAAGGGCTGTCATGAATCTCTAAAGAGTGTCAGCAATTCCGGTTTCTATATTTTCAGTCGCTCTTGACCAATGTACCTGAAATCTCTTTTATAGATCCTGGAGTAAAAATCTATGGCTGTGCATTACCCCCTGGAGGCTCTGAAGGATCTGAGGTATTGTATGGGATAACTGACCTTGAATTTGGTATGGAAACATCTGTTTCTTTATGAATGTGAAATTTTAGGGTCAGAAACGATTTTAGAAATCCGTCGGATCCCGTTACAGTGAAATGCTCCCACCCTAAAACTACCTTCACATCAGAGAATGTAATTAGCAACATGCCAGCACCATAGATATCCAAGTCTGTTCAGATTCTTAAAATGGCACTGTTTTGTGTTAATATCAAGAACTTGATTTAGTGGTTTGTGATAGAGGAAAGGAAAGTTTGGTCAATGTTCTGTTTGGAAATAATCATTTTTGAAAATAGTATTTTATAGGACTTTGCACCAGTCAGTGAGTCACCTTCATTCCACTTTTTCATCATTGTGAGCAGGAGGAAGATGATGACTATGTGCCTGAAAATGTGACCTTTGCCCCCAAAGACGTCACACCTGTGGATTTCACACCTAAAGATAATGTGCATGGACTGGCTTACAAGGGCCTGGATCCCCACCAAGCATTGTTTGGAACTTCGGGAGAACATTTTAATCTTTTCGGGGGGGGACCCCAGGGGACCAGCAGTCTTCTTGGAGAGGTTGGAGTAAATAAAGGAAGAAAATTGGGAATCTCAGGCCAGGTAAAAGTTTCTGTTTCATGAACATGGAAGCATTGACAAATGAGAATGCTTTCCATATCATGTTATATATATGGTAGGCACTCATTATTCATTGACTAACCTGAAGACTTTGAAGTGGTTATTTCTTCCATACAGTCTTTTCTGAAGACATGTAAAGCACACCTTCCTGATTTTACTGCTGACATCCTGTGACCTAATGTTCTTGGTGGAGTTTGTGTGTTGCCAGGACTGAGGACTGCTTTCTCACACCCTTGTGGGACTGAGCAGAAAAACCACACTTACCCCTTTGATTTAGTTAATAGTTGAATTGTAATCTGCCTCTCAAGTTCAAGTCCAAGTTTTACTACCTCTCAGACTGTTTCCTAGCACTGCAAGCCCCAGGTTGGGAACGTGAGTGTACGTTTCACTTGGGAGCCTTGCTTTTTACCTTTGAGGAGATGGAGAGCTTTCCCTGATTGCCTGTGCTCTCAAATTGATTTAGAGGCTCTTTCTTAAATTACATTTAGCAAATTTTGTCATTACCTTTTCTTTCCTATACATGTTCTTTCCCAATTTTTTTAAACAAAAAATGATACTTGTTGGAGGCCGTGTCCCACAACGATTAGGAGTTCTTACCATAGCTGTTTCAGTAGTGGTAGCCTTCAGATCCTGGTTACCAGCCCTGGCTACACTGAACAGTAGATGAATATTCTGCCTTTCTCCTTTTGGAGGCCCTGTTCTTCTCCTGCCTTGCTGTTTGGGTGTGTTCTCCACACCTTCCTGTGCTAGTACCCAGACCCGTAGCTGCTCCTGGACCCAGAGGACAGCTCCAGCACTGGAGCCATGGCATTCACTTCTGGTCATGGTTTCCAAGACAACTTGAGTCTGTGTGTCAATCTGGTCTCCCACTTCCCTTGCCTCTTGGTGATCTTGCGGTGCTAATGTGGACTATTCGGTCACATCCTTAAAGTAGCTTTATCCTTCAACGGAGACACACCCTAAAACCTGTAATTGCTCACTTCAAAACCTTGTTTTTGAAGGCTTTTGGTGTTGGTGCCCTGGAAGAGGAAGATGATGACATCTATGCCACGGAAACTTTATCCAAATATGACACCATTTTGAAGGATGAGGAGCCTGGAGATGGACTCTATGGCTGGACAGCCCCCAGGCAATATAAAAGTCAGAAAGGTAATTCCATAGATCCACAACCGATGGTAGGACCACATATCAGGGTGTTATAGGAAGAAGGGGTTGCAAAATTGATAACGGAGTGTCAGCCTCTGTGGAGTTGGGGGTTGTGGGTGAAAGATGCAGGGTGAGAAACAAAGTGGGAAGAAGAGAGGCCCAGTGTGGAGAGTAAGGCAGAAGCTAGATGTAGACCGGGGGGAGCCAGAGCCAGCTGTTGAGACGAGGCCGAGGTGGGGAGGAAGAAGAGGTCTGGAATCAGGGAAGGAGCGAGTATGAGGGCAGGTGCTTGTGCTGCAGGGTAGAAGTATCACGGGGTCAGAGGGAAGCCCGAGGACCTGGGCAGCTGGCCAAAGTAGGCCAGCTCAGGCAGCGGGTCGGAGGCTAGGTGTGGGGATCTGCAGCAAGGGGAACACGGCACCCAGCTGGTCTCTTCACTTGAGTCCCTGGCTCTTAGGAGGCTCTTGTTGGGCTAGGAGATGGACACCTCTCAGCGCAACTTGGATTTCAAGTCAGAGTCTGTAGGGATTCAGATCCTATGGTTCTAAGTAGAAGGTCTATGTTTCTTTCCAGAAAAGGTACAGGGAGGAGACAGTGCGGAGCAGGCGTGAGTAGCCTGTGATTTGGAGTGACGTGACTGGATTTGGATTGCCGCGGGACCTTGGGCGAGGCTCATAACCTTTCTGGGTGTCATTTGTAAAGTGATGATCAAATCCACTCTGAGGGTCATTGTGAGGATTAAGTGGCATAACTCCATGTTGGGCACAGTACCTGTCCAAAGACTGAATAAATAGCACCCACTCTTCTTTGGTTATAATAGTAAGAAGCTCCAAGGTGAAGTAAGGAGGTGATTGCTGAGATAAAACATCTACGGAGACATTTCTAGCTGTCCTTAAATCTGATTGAACTCCTGTAAAATACATCTGAAACACACATGTTGAAATAATCTCAGTAATCCAAGCATAACTTCCCAAAAGGATGCCTATTTTGCATGTCTGGAAGAAAAAAAGGGGCAAAAGAGTTTTTAGAGGTGTTTGCTTAATGGCTGTGAACACACGTTCTGAAGACAGACTGCCTCCGCTCCAGCCCTGGCCCTGCCCCTGCCCGGTTGTCAGCCGTGACCTCGGGCAGGCTGCTTCATCTCCCTGTGCCTCAGCGTCCTTGCCTGGACCGTGGGCATGACCAGGGCCCACCCACAGGGCTGTTCACGGACGGAAAAGGCTTAAGACATGCCGGGCATACGGCAGGCACTCTGTGTCAGTGGCCTCTGTCCTCATCACCGAAAAAGGAATCTAGGGTTTTACACAGGATGCTGGGAGAGTGTGCACCCAAATGTTAGTTGGTGTTACCACTTCCTTTTGGTTGCCTGTATTTTCAAAATTTTCTACTAAGACTATGTATTTTTATAACTTAAAAGAAAATGTATGGGGTGCCTGGGTGGCTCAGTCCGCTAAGTGTCTTGTCTCTTAACTTCGGCTCAGATCATGATCTTAGGGTTGTGGGATGGGTCTACACATCAGGCCCTGTGCTGGGTATGGAGCCTGCTTAAGATTTTCTCTCTCTCCCTCTCCCTGTGTCCTTCCCCAGCCCCTCTCTCTAAGAAAAAAAAAAAAGAAAAAGGAAAAGAACAAAATATTAGTATGTTACAATATATTAGTATTATAGATTATACTAACATGTTAATCATTACTTATATTGAATATGCTAATATGTTAATATAATACTATATCATAATATATTAAGATGTATTAATTATATAATATGAATATCATTATATATTGGTTATATAGTAATTACTAATCTATAATAGATAAACATATTTAAATCTGCCTCTTGGGCCAAATCTTTGGCTTTTCCTTTATACAACACCTCTGTGCCTGTTGACTGAATTCCACCCTTCTCATCAAGCCTGAGCTGGTGACTTTCCCTGATCTCTCTAGGCTCCTCTCATCCCCTCTCTCCTATGGCCTCCTCTCCTCTCCCACCCCAGGCACAACTTCTATAGTTTTGACCTTAAGGTTTTTCATTGAGTGAATCTAAATTTAGCCAATCTTCATGGTTGATTTTTAAACTATTATTTTTTTTCACGATCCATATGGCTATAATAAATATTCTGTGGCTCTGTCTTTATGCACATTTGTTTTTTATTTCTTCAGAATAAATTCACAAAAGTAAAATTGCTGGGCTTTAAACGAATACAAAATTCTAAGAGTATGAAAGGTTTTTAAATTTTTTTAATTTTAATTTAATTTAATTTTAATTCCAGTTGAGTTAACATACAGTATAATATTAGTTTCAGGTGTACAATATAGTGATTCAACAGTTCCATATATCACCCGCCACTTATCACGACAGGTGCACTCCTTAAGCCCCATCACCTGTTTTTTTTGTTTTTTTTTTTTAAGATTTATTTATTTATTTGAGAGAGAGAGCGAACTCGCGGGTGCAAGCAAGTGAGTATGCTCAAGTGGGGGAGGGGAAGAGGGAGAGAATCTTCAAGGATTCTCCCCACTGAGTGCCGAGCCTGACACGAGGCTCAATCCTACAGCCAATGAGATCCTGACCCGAGTTGAAATGAAGAGTTGGAGGCTTAACCAACTGAGCCACCCAGGTGCCCCAGTCCCCATCACCTATTTCACCCATCCTCCCACCCACCTCCCCTCTGGTAACCACTAGTTTGTTCTCTATAGTTAAGAGTCTGTTTCTTAGGGGCGCCTGGGTGGCTCAGTCGTTAAGCGTCTGCCTTCAGCTCAGGTCATGATCCCAGGGTCCTGGGATTGAGCCCCACATCAGGCTCCCTGCTCGGCGGGAAGCCTGCTTCTCCCTCTCCCACTTCCCCTGCTTGTGTTCCCTCTCTTGCTGTCTCTCTCTCTGTGTCAAATAAATACATAAAATCTTCAAAAAAAAAAAAAGAGTCTGTTTCTTGGTTTGTCTCTTTCCCTCTTTTTTCCCTTTGCTTATTTCTTTGGTTTCTTAAATTCCACATGTGAGTGAAATCATATGGTATTTGTCTTTGACTGACTTATTTTGCTTAGCATTATGCTCTTCTAGCTGTATCCATGTCATTGCAAATGGCAGGATATCATTCTTTTTGATGGCTGAGTAATATTCAGTTGTGTATATATACCACGTCTTCTTTATCCATTCATCTATCAGTGGACACTTGGGCTGCTTCCATAATTTGGCTCTTGTAAATAATGCTGCTATAAACATAGGGGTGCCAAGAGTGTGAAAGTTAATCCCAAATTAACCCACAGAATTTTAGGAACTTCAGAAGCTGATACAAAAGTTCAACATGAGTTGAAGTGCAAAGAATGCTTTTGAGGGGGGAAGGAGAGTTATAGGGCTGGGCTGCATTATAAGTGGCTGCAGACTTCAGTCCCACCTGCACCATGGGTGGCCATGTCTACTTCAGGACCAGATAGCCAGCTTGTGTATGTGCTCATGGTGATCATGCAGAAGGAGCTTATGGCTACAGAAAATGCATTTTGTGCATATGGATTTTTTTTGAAGATTTTATTTATTTATTTGACACAGAGCACAAGCAGCGGGAGCAGCAGAGGGAGAGGGAGAAGCAGGCTCCCTGCTCAGCAGGGAACCCGATGTGGGGCTTGATCCCAGGACCCCAGGATCATGACCTGAGCGGAAGGCAGACGTTAGTAACTGACTGAGCCACCCAGGCAACGCTGCATATGGATTTTTTTTTTTAATTTTTTTTTTTTTTTAAGATTTATTTGCGAGAGAGAGAATGAGAGACAGAGAACATGAGAGGGAGGAGGGTCAGAGGGAGAAGCAGACTCCCCGCTGAGCAGGGAGCCCGATGCGGGGCTTGATCCCGGGACTCCAGGATCATGACCTGAGCGGAAGGCAGTCGCTTAACCAACTGAGCCACCCAGGCGCCCTGCATATGGATTTTTGACATAACCACTATGCTCAGGAAATCCTTGAGAATCAAAGAGCCCTGTCCATTAGGTTGTTTCCACAACCAATGACTGATCCCTGGCTCCAAGTCAAGAGGGCATTGGTCATTCTGTTTCCTGAGTGATCTTTAGTGATCTTTATCTCGTTAGAATTTCGTTTGGGGAAAAAAAACAAAAGTACCTTTTAATGTGAACTGAGATTAGATTACTGGCTGACCTGGTTATGTTGTCTTCTCTGCTTTATTTGGATTGTTGCTAAGGAAATTGGGTTAGTCTCCCCCTGGTTCTTCACCTGGTTTTAGAAATGACTTTTCTCATGGTTATGATTTTATTTTTAACCATACTTGTCCTCTTGATGGTGTTTCTTGAGATCTTTTACTCCACAGAGTTTATTCTTTGGTGCCCCTAGGCTTAGCTTAGGACCTAAGATACTTTTTCTAAAAACAGTATTGAGGTACTCGTCTGGGAGATCCATAGCCTCACATCCGGGGCAACCTAATCAGCTGAGAGTGCTGTGGGCCAGGCTGCCAGTCACTGAGTCAACAGAGGTGTGAGGGCTTTACGTACCATTCTTCCCTCCTCTTCACTGCTATCTCTGTGAGATAATCATGTGTGATTTGTAGTGTTTATGTTCTTGGAGATAAAAAACTGACATCTTTTGTCTTATTCTAATCTTTGCTTCTGAAATTAATCAATGACATCATTTTATAGAATCAGAGAAAGATCTTCGATACATTGGCAAAATTTTGGATGGATTTTCCTTGGCTTCTAAACCTTTATCTTCTAAGAAAGTAAGGAAAGCATTTATTTATTTCTTTATTTTACTGGTTTAGTACTTAAAATCTTTGCTGCTATGTAATCTGAATTATTATATTAACAATTGAAAATTAAGTAAATTCTGTTTTCAAAAAGCAACAGTATAATTACTAGTGATTGTCCAGGTAAACATATTTTGCATTAGAAATGTCAGTCGGTAATCACAATGTATCCAAAATACCTAATTGCTTTTCTTTTATTAATTTTTTAAAAATTTTATTATGTTATGTTAGTCACCATACAGTACATCATTAGTTTTTGCTGTAGTGTTCCATGATTCATTGTTTGCATATTTTAATCGCTAATCTTTTAAATCCAAGCTCCAAGTAAGTGGTTATTTCCATTAAAAAAAGAATTACATTAGAAACTGGGGGTGGGGTGGGGAATGGAATTGATAAAATTCCAAGGGCAGTGTAACTTAAGGAAACGTAGAAAATTTCAAGAAGTCATAAAACGCCCCTGTCCTGCTTCCTTCTGAACGCCATGAAGAGTGTTGGCTGGTGTGGACAGGGTTCCCTGGATTCCTTGCCTGGGCAAACAGAAGGGAGGGAGGCCACGTGCCTGTAGGTCAAGCCCCATGGAGAGCTCCGCATGCATTTCCAGAGAGTCCTGTTTTTGTGAGATCGTTGTACAGCTTAGGCCAAGTGGTACTCTCGCCACCCATCAGAGCCACGTGATCACAGGCAGGCGTCACTGGGTTACAGGTGCTGGTGGCTCAGGTGGGGCTCCTGGCCATTTGCCTTGTTGGCATCCCGTTTTAGATGGTTCCATACTTTAATTTGCTCTTTGTTTCTGTATTCAGCAAACATTTGTTAAGTACCTCTGTGGCTTGGCCTGTGGTCCCTCAGAACAGGGGAGGTCAGGGGCAGTGCAGCCTAAAAACATTCGGGGTTACAGTAGCTTTGATTTGTTTAGTTGTGATAGTGTGTTGGAACAGCGAGCAGAACATATTCAGAATAGCGTTGGGCACATCATAAGCCGCTGTTATTACCAGAAATGTCAAGTAACATCAAAGGAGAATGGGGGTTTTTTATGTGTCTGAAGGGAGAGCAGAAAAGAGGCTGAGAAGTACTCACTTGTCTCAGGGCTCAAGGACTCCCTCCCTCCAGGGCTTAGTAGGACTAAGTCCTGGCCTTCAAGAGCAGCCCTCCCCCAACAGGGGCGCCAGAAGCACGAATTCACTCTAGCGGGGCCGAGGGCCGTGACCCGGATGACAGGCATTGGGGCGCTGTTTGCTGGAGTAGTGCTTTGGGCGGAGCGACTCAGAGGAGGGCTGTGTTCCCCTAGCCTTTCACACACAGGCCAGTTTTGTACACGTGTGGCCAAAAACCCAGGCTTTGCATCCAGACGCCAGACAGAACAGTGATTTCGCAGAGGGAGGGAAATGCTTGAGTCCACTGGAGTGTATTAAGAAGAGTCATGGCTGCTCACCCCCCCCCTTTGCTGCCGTGTCCTCTGGATTTTTGTGTCATGGCCATAAAGGAGGGTTTGCCAGCTGACCTGGGAGCCCACGCGTTTAGAGAAGTTGGTCAAGCTGAGATGATAAAGAAATGAGACCTCCTGGCAGTGATGCCAGCTCTCTTCATGGGCTGTCACGGTGCTGGGTGCTTACCGCGGCTGCGCGTCTCAGCCACCTGGGGACCCCACCTGGCACCAGCTGTGTGCGGTGGGACGCGGGCATCAGTGTCGTTAAACCCTCAGGGGAGCCCTGTGTGCAGCCGGGCCCCAGAACCACAGCCAGAGAGCATTCGGGGTGGCCCTGGTTGCGGAGCTCAGTCAGGGTTTCAGGTAGCTGAAGACTCTAGAAAATGGCTTATATAAGACTGTCCATAAATACATGTTTGACTCAGAGCAAGGGAGACCGTTTAGCACAGTAATTTAAAAATTTTATTTATTTATTTGACAGAGAGAGACACAGCGAGAGCAGGAACACAAGCAGGGGGAGTGGGAGAGGGAGAAGCAGGCTTCCCGCGGAGCAGGGAGCCCAATGCGGGGCTCGATCCCAGCACCCTGGGATCACGACCTGAGCCGAAGGCAGACGCTTAACGACTGAGCCACCCAGGTGCCCCTAGCACAGTAATTTTTTTTTTTTTTTAAAGATTTTATTTATTTTTTAGAGAGCGAGCGAGAGAGAAACAGCATGAGAGGGGAGAGGGTCAGAGGGAGAAGCAGGCTCCCCGCTGAGCCGGGAGCCCGATGCGGGACTCGATCCCAGGACCCTGGGATCATGACCTGAGCCGAAGGCAGACACTTAACCATCTGAGCCACCCAGGCGCCCCCTAGCACAGTAATTTAAAAGTACCTAATACTTTTCTGTTTTGTCATCATCAGTGCCTGAATTCCTCAAATATATTTCAATTTCAGTCCAGTCAGCGTTTGAATTAAAACTACCTCAGATAAAAAAATAAGTCCCAAAGCTCTAATTTGGAACTGAAACATAACCAGAAAAAGAATTCTGAATTTAAAAGCAACTTATTTAGAGTTACTACTTTTTTTTTCTAAGTCTCGAATCATACTTTTCTAAATGTTCTGATTTTCAGTAGGCCAGTTGTGTGTGTGAGCCAGTACGTTGTGTTAACTATTGCCATCTTTCTTATCACATAAAATACGCGTATTCGCATCTCTCTGTAGAAGTGGGCAGGGGTAATATTAAAAATGTGTGGTCCCGGTGGCCCTCCAGATCCAGAATGGTTGTTGGCTGGATACCTGGAGGGGCTGTGCCCAGTGCGACCTCCCTGCTGGAGGCTGGCCTGGCGAGGGCAGGGTTAACAACACTCACGGGATACGGTTTTCTTGGGTAAGTCAAACATGGTCATCTCACAGCCTGTCTTTTCTGAGGTTTTTTTTTTTTTTTTTTTTAAGACTTACCCACCACCTGAATTGCCAAGAGACTATCGACCGGTGCATTACTTCAGACCTGTGGTAGCTGCAACCTCAGAGAACTCCCGCTTACTCCAGGTATTGTCCGAGTCAGCTGGAAAGTCAGTGCCTGACCCGGGGACACACAGTAGACACCAACTGAATGCCTCCAAACGGGGGGAGTTGCTGGGAGAAACACCTGTTCAAGGTAGGTGCCATGAAGAAGATTAAGAACGTTACGTTTATAATAATTGGAGTTACCAAAATCAAAATGGACAGTTGTTTTCTCAATGACACCTTTTAGGTGGTTTAGTACTCCCACACGGGGAGAACAAAATTGTGTATTGTGAATGGCACACATAGCAGTGTATGGATCCCTTTTTTTTTTTTTTAAGATTTTTTATTTATTTATTAGAGAGAGCACAAGCAGGGGTAGCAGCAGACAGAGGGAGAGGGAGAAGTAGGCTCCGTGCTGAGCAAGGAGTCTGATGTGGGACTCGATCCCAGGACCCTGGGATCATGACCTGAGCCGAAGGCAGACGCTTAACCGACTGAGCCACCCCGGTGCCCCCATATCCCATACTTTTTTTTTTTTTTAAAGATTTTATTTATTTATTTGACAGAGAGAGAGATAGCTAGAGCAGGAACACAAGCAGGGGGAGTGGGAGAGGGAGAGGCAGGCTTCCTGCTGAGCAGGGAGCCCGATGTGGGACTCGATCCCAGGACCCCAGGATCATGACCTGAGCCGAAGGCAGACGCTTAACGACTGAGACACCCAGGCGCCCATATCCCATACTTTTTAAGACTTGTTGTCTTCTAACATAAGTTTGGGTTGTGCCATTGAAATCACAACCCTGGTCTTAAGCTCAGCAGTTTTCAGACTTGGAATAATTGCCAGGAATGTGGTGCAGACCAGGACACGGTGCCTTCGCTGTCCCTACAGAGCCTGGGAAAGTGTGATTTTTTTTCTCAGGGGAAAGGGTACTGTAGCTAAAAGGAGCAAGTGCATCTGAAAGCATGGACAAGTGTGGAGAATCTCTTGTAGGTTGGTGCAGAAAGACCCGCGTTGAGAGGTGACCTTGGACTTGGCAGTTGGGAGCCTGATAGGTATCTCAAATATAATAGACCACAGCAGAAGTTGTGGTTCCCCACTTCCTATTCCAGATTTGCTCTTGCCCCGGTTTTCCCGTTGTCAGTGACCCACTGCTTAGACCAGAATGTAGGAATCCTAATTCCTTCCCCCGCTCCAAGTCCATCAGCGAGTCCTCTCAGCGCTGCCCCCAACACCCTGGGGACACCATCCTGTGTTTCCACTGCTTCCAGCTGGGAGTAAGCGCCCATCCTCCCTCACCTGGACCATTGTGGGGCCTCTTTATTGGCCTCCTTACTTTCCTGCTGTCCTCTCTGCTGATGAACCAAATCATATCACTGCCCCTCTTAAAACACTCCAGTCCTTCTCACACTGAAGACAAATCCAGACTCCCCCACAGGCTGCGTGATCCAGCCCTGACTCCTTTTCAGGCCATGTCTTATCCCACTCTCCCGTAACCCCCTGCACTGCAGCCTTGTGATCCTGCTTTCTGCCCTCTGACCCCGCCCACCACGACGTGCTGGCTGCTGGGGCCTTGACATTCACTGTCTCCTCTGCCTCTGCTCTTCCCTCACACTTTGGCTCCTTTTACTCAACTCACCACAACTACGATCTCTTTGGAGGGAGCTTCCAGACTTTCCCTGCCCCCCCCCCACCACGTGCTAGTGATTCTCCACACCCCACTCCCAGCCCTCGTCTGTCAGTCTCCTTCGGTGGTGTCACCCTGTTTCCTTTACGGTCCTCCTCTCGTAGCCGTCCTCGGGGCTTGACTTTGGGCTTCTCTAAAGCCCGTGCCCCCAGCTAGTGAGAGCGGGGCCTTGTCTGCGGTGTCCTCACAGCCCAGGCCAGTGCCCTGGGGGTGCTGTGACAGGAGTGAACGCTGCAGGGGCAGCTGGCTCTGAACCGGGGCTTGTGCCGGGCAGGACTGTCGGGTGGTGGCCCCTCAGGCTGGGGGTCCCGAGCCGGGGATGTCAGCTCCCTCATTCTAGGACCACTCACTGCCCCGATAAACATCTGCGTTTTGGCCTGCACTTCTGCCCGCTGTAAAGCACGAGTCTTGTTATTTCATCACTGTCTAGTTCACAGGGCTGTTACGAATACAGATGGAAAATCTAAGTGTGACATGCTCCAGCGACATACATTTGTGATATCGAATGCATATGCACCACAGAAATGTCAATATAGTTGTCTTAGGATACTTCTCATCTCTTCCTGTTATTGTTTTTATTTAGGTTCGGCTACTTCAGTGTTAGAGTTTCTGTCCCAAAAAGATAAAGAGAGGATCAAAGAAATGAAGCAGGCAACTGACCTGAAAGCAGCTCAACTCAAGGCCAGGAGTCTGGCCCAGAATGCCTCCAGCAGCAGAGCCCAGCCCTCCTCCTCAGACGTCGGGCACTGCTCGTGGCGCGTGGCACTGAGTGGTGGGACAGCCCCCATGAGAGCCAGCAACTTCAAACCTTTTGCAAAAGATCCAGAAAAGCAAAAACGATATGAAGAGTTTTTAGTAAATATGAAACGGGGTCAGAAAGGTGGGTGCTAGGCCTGGGTCTCCCACCTCTCAGCTGGAGGGAAGCACTCTCGCTCTTCTGGCCCTAGTCCCAGATTTGGATTTGAAGCATCCCACTCTGCCAGTGTTTTGCTTTGTCCGGCTGCAAAGATTGTAGTCCCTGGCTCTTGACCTTAAAAAGTAAGAACAAGTAGCTTGTGTTTCTCCATATCTCAGGTCCCAAAGATAGCTGTTGTAAGTAGAGAGAACACGCCTTGGTGGTGGCTAATGCTAAACCACAGACCGTTTACTATTTGCAAATGCTTGCCTTCTGTAAGTGTTCTATTTCACACCAAGAGAACAAGGTCATCTCCCACTTTATCTTAAAATCCTAATAAACCAGCCCTAAATCATGGTCTAAAATTTGATTTAAAAAGGTAGTTGGCTTTGAACCATTACAAGGGGAAAAATCACTCTCTAGTCTAGGGAGTAAATTTGGGCAGACTGAGGAGGGGGATTGGTGTCATTCACGGTAGTGGTTGTGAGAGTCGACAGCAAATCTGAAGCATTGGTTTTCTTTTTTTTTTTTTTTTTTAAGATTTTATTTATTTATTTGAGAGAGAGAAAGGACAAACGGTGGGGAGGGGCAGAGGGAGAGAGGGAGAGAAGCACACTCCCTGCTGAGCAGGGAGCCCGACTTGGGGCTCCATCCCAGGACCCTGAGATCATAACCTGAGCCAAAGGCAGACACTTAACTGACTGAGCCACCCAGGTGCCCCTGAGGCATCAGTTTTCAAAAGCAGAGGGCGGTCTATTGTGACTTTACTCCCTACTAAGAACCCACCCACTGATGTTTATTTGTTGAATTTAAAAAAAGTTAGAGAAAGTGTTTTTTTTGCCAAAACTAGGAATATAGTTGGGATGAACTTATCACTATTCAGGAGTGGTAGCAAGTTCCTGGTTTCGAAGATTTAACAAGCAAAATGTTTTTCTCTGTTCTGTGAGGTACACAGAATTCAATAAAAGAATCATGCTGAGGGGGAGAGCACTATTACCTGACAAGTACTCCCCACCATGCTCTTAGAAACCAGGGTAAGGATTGGCGTCCCCTCTGGTAAAATCTATAGGGATACAGTGGGACCCACTTGATATTCTCCTTTAAGCCCTATGTTTTTCCTAAGAGTGAAGCAATTTGTTTTTCCTTGTACTGTAGATGCCCTGGAACGTTGTCTGGACCCCAGCATGACAGAGTGGGAGCGAGGCCGCGAGCGGGATGAGTTTGCTCGGGCAGCTCTACTCTATGTGTCTTCCCATTCAACCTTGTCCTCCAGATTCACACATGCCAAGGAGGAGGACGATTCAGATCAGGTGGAAGTCCCTCGAGACCAAGAGGTCTGTCGCCACCATGTCCCTATCTGATGAATTTTAAAATTAAAACAAATATTTTGGATCCCTCAATGGAATGATCACCATAGACACAGTATTATAGAATAAGAAATGATTTTATGCTTTTAGCTTCCAATATAGTTCAGCAAAAAATGTTGCAGCATAACAGCTGTTTTGTAATTTTGGACGATTGCTTGAAAACTTTTCAGTGGAAGAGCAGTCAGGTCAATGGTGTGACCACTTGATGAAAGAGAATAAATGTCTTTTCCCAGAACGATGTCAATGACAAGCAGTCAGCTGTGAAGATGAAGATGTTCGGGAAGCTCACCCGAGACACATTTGAGTGGCACCCTGACAAGCTTCTTTGTAAGAGGTTTAATGTCCCTGACCCTTATCCAGAGTAAGTGGATAAATCTGCCCTTACATCAGTACTCACTTTCCTGTATTAAAGCTATCTTTCCCTCTCAGCTACTCATGTAAATTCCCTTTTTCTAGATGAATTTACTTGTAAATGCTTAGAGTTGAAGGTTTAACTTCCATTGATTTGTTACTAAAAAAATAAGCAAACATCCAGGAAGCAAACTTTATTCCATATCGAAGATACGAAACTCAGATATGTCAAGTTACAAAAACTTAATGCTCGTCTAATTTGCCGCTTTTTTAACAATGCACGTATAGTTTACATTTAAAATGTTACTTAGGCTAATTCTTTATAAAAGTTTGACACTTATTTAATTATAAACACTACAAAAAAGCATATATAGTTGAATCAGAGGTTTTGTCAGAAAATTTAGGTATATTTTTAGCAGTGGAACTTTTCCTTAATGGAAATACATTCTCTTTTTCTTTTTCTTTTTAAGTAGGCTCCATGGAGCCTAACATGGGGCTTGAACTCACAGCCCTGAGATCAAGAACTGAACTGAGATCAAGAGTCGGACACCTAACTGACTGAGCCACCCAGGCACCCTAGAAATACATTTTCAAATTTAAATTCTAGATCTTAACTATGATAGGGAAAACCTCATGGGCTCTAAAGTCAGCCATTCCAAATTCTTAAACTGCTTTGAGAAGCAAAATTACCCTCAGGGACCTCTTAGCAAGTAGAAGAGCTAGTGGTGAAAAACACGAGATGTTATCTAATAACACAAATTGTTATTAAAATTACACATATATGTTTTCTTTTCAACCCACAGTTCAACTTTGGTTGGCTTACCAAGAGTAAAACGTGACAAATACTCAGTCTTCAACTTTCTGACGCTCCCAGAGACAGCATCCTTGCCTCCAACTCAAGCATCGAGTGAAAAAGTACCACAGCACCAAGGTCCCGACAGTGAGTGGGGCTTCCTCGGGTCCATGTGCTGACCATGGTCTCAACCCCTAACCCATGGGGAAAACAGAATAAAGTCTTTTTTTTTTTTTTAAGATTTTATTTATTTATTTGAGAGAGAGAATGACAGAGAGAGAGAGAGCATGAGAGGGGAGAGGGTCAGAGGGAGAAGCAGGCTCCCTGCTAAGCAGGGAGCCCGATGTGGGACTCGATCCGGGGACTCCAGGATCCTGACCTGAGCCGAAGGCAGTGGCTTAACCAACTGAGCCACCCAGGCGCCCCCAGAATAAAGTCTTAAGGGTACACACAGTGCAAGCTCTCCCTCCATTAAGAGACTTGTTCATGTGAATACATTAGCTCATGTTGTAAGAGTCCAGATGTCTACTGTTTGGGGTCGGGACTCTGCCTCAGCATCTGCCACATTCCCAACACCTTACACCGTGCCTGGCCCATAGTAGGTTTGCTGATGTTCTGGAATGAATTAAAGAGCCATAGTGGAGAGCTTGCCTTTTGCTTGCTAATTCTGATATTATGTCTGTGTCCTACCTTTCAGAATCAAGAAAGCCATCCAGATGGGATACATCTAAACAAGAAAAGAAAGAAGATTCCATTAGTGAATTTTTAAGTTTGGCTAGATCAAAAGTTGGTCCACCTAAACAAGAGTCCAGTCCATTAGTAATCAAAGAGGAAGAGCATGTGACGGAATCGCTCTCAAATAAGGTATCTGGGGCTCCCAGGTTCTCTTTGCAGGCTGACTATGGCATTTGTCCTTCTCTATGATGGTGCTTTGTCATCACTTGATAGGAGGGATCCACAAACTTTCTGTGAAGGGCCAGATATTAAATATATTAGGCTTTGTGGGCCATATAGTGTCTGTCACAACCACTCAACTCTGCTGTTGAATGTGAAAGAAATCATAGGCAATATGAAAAAAATTGGGTTCATCTATGTTCCAATAAAATTTTATTTACAAAGCAGGCAGTGGGTTGGATTTCGCCCATAGGCTGTAGTTACCAACACCTGCTCTATATTACAAGAGTTTCAATCATATGTTTGATCATGAGGAAAGATTATAAACTTCTCTGCCAGGAATGGCTTTTACTTAGCAACAACCATTGAAATAAAATTCAATGTGTTTTCTTTTGTGGAGAATATAAACAAAATATACACTGTGTTTTTAAAGAATTACTGCTTTAATAGTTAAAACTTGAATTTAATAAAAAGTTAGTTTTATTTATAATAGCCTCATTTTTAAATGAACATGCATTAAAAGGTATAGTTCAGTGAGTTTTTATACATACATAGATTTGTGGAGGGGCGCCTGGGTGGCTCAGTCGGTAAAGCGTCTGCCTTTGGCTCAGGTCATGATCCCAGGGTCCTAGGATTGAGCCCCGCATTGAGCTCTCTGCTCAGCGGGGAGTCTGCTTCTCCCTCTCCCTTTGCCTGCCGCTCCCCCTGCTTCTGTGCTCTCTCTCTCTCTGTCAAATAAATAAATAAATAAAAATCTTAAAAAAAAAAAAAAAAAGACTTGTGGAACCACCACCACAATCAGGATGCAAGATGGTACTATCACCCCAAAAAACTCCCTCCCGCTCTCATACCCCCGCCTCCTGCAAAGGCCTACCAATCATTGATCCTTTGTCTCTATGGTTTTGTTCTTTCCAAAATATTATATAAATGGAATCAAACAATATACATACATAACTTTTTGAGACTGGGTTCTTCCACTCAGTATCAAACCTGTGAGATTCATCAGTAATGTATTATCAATAGTTCATTCCTTTTTATTGCTAAATAATATTTTGTTGTGTGGGTGAGCCACAGTTTGTTGGTCATTCACCCTTTAAGGACGTATGGTTGTTTCCGGCTTTTGGCTCTCATAAATAAAGCTGCTAATGACATTCATGTGCAGAGTTTTGTGTGAATATAAGTTTTCATTTCTCTAGGGTAAATACCCAATAGTGGGATTGCTGGGTAATATATACATGTAGATTTAACTTTGTAAGAAACTGCCAAACTTTATACCAAAGTGCTTGCTTTGTATATTTTGAAACTCTCTTGTTAGGTGCATACACATTTAGTATTGTTTTATCTTTTTGCTGAATCAAACCTTTTGTCATTAGGTAATATTACTCTTTATTTCTGGCAATTTGCACAGTATGTATTTTTTCATCTTTTTACTTTTAGCCTATTTATTTCATTGTGTTTAAAGTGGATTTTTGATAAAAAGTATGTCATTGTGTGTCCTTTTTTAATAATACATTTAGATAATCTGTATGTTTTACTTTGTGTGTTTTAGCCATTAGCATTCAATGTAATTTGTTGATATATTTGGATTTAGGTCTACAGTTTTGTTTCCTGTCTGTTCCCACTCTTTTTTTGTTGCTCTCTTTCTCCTTTCTTACTTTCTTTTGTATTACTTGAATAATTACCAGTATACTATTTTTAATTTATCTATTACATTTTTAACTCTATTTTTTTAATGATTGCTCTACAATATACATGTTTAGTTTTTCACAGTTTACTTAGAATTGATATTGTACCATCCTAAGAGGAATGTGGAATCTTTACCTCTCTCTAGGTCCCTTCACTCTACTGGCTTTATAATGTTGCCTTATGTATTACGTGCACACACACTAAAAACCTCATAAGAGTTTTTTAATTTTTGCTTTCAGTTGTTATACATGTTTAAAGAACTGATGAGCTGATAATTCGTTTTATTTACTTAGATATTTACCATTGCTGTTGCAATGGTAACAGCTTTCTCTCCTATCAGTTCCTCTGTTTGAGGAACTCCCTGTATTGAGCATTTCTTTTAGAGCAGGTGCAACAAGTTCTTTTCTTAATTTTTCCTTCGTCTGAGAATGTCCATGTTTTATCTTCATTCCTGAAGGATGTTTTTGCTGGATATAGAATTCTGGGTCAACAGGTGTTTCCTTTTAGCCCTTTTAAGAATGTTGTGCCACTTTCCTCTGGCCTTCCTGATTGCCGATAAGAAATCTAGTGGTTCAGCTTGTCGTTCCTTTCCTTAGGATGATGTGACTTTTCCTCTGGCTGATCTCAAGATTTTCACTTCATCTTTGGTTTTTTCCTGTTTGACTATGATGTGTCTGAGTGTGGATTTCTTTGAGATTCTTTTGTTTGGGGTTTGCTGAGCTTCCTGAATCTTGTCTTTCACCAAATCTGGGACATTTTCAGCCATTATTTTTTCAAATATATTTTCTGCTCCACACTCTCACACCTCTCCTGGGACTCTGGTGACATAAACGTTAGACCTTTTGATATTGTCCCGCAATTCTCTTTTCAATCTGTTTTCCCTCTCTGTTCAAATCAGATAATTTCTATTGATCTGTCATCAAGTTCACTGACTCTTCTGTCATCTCCATTCTGCTAGAGAACCCATCCAGCGAATTTCTTATTTTGGTTATTGTATTTTTCATTTCTAAAGTTCTCATTTGGTTCATCTTTATATCTTTTATTTCTTTGCTGAGACCCTTTTATCCTTCCATCTGTTTAACCTTATTCTTGAACCATGTAATAGTGGCTTTAAAGTCTGCCACATAATTCTAACACTTTTGTCATTTGGGGTTAGTATCTATTGGTTGTCTTTTGCAAGTTGAGTTTTTCCTGGTTGGTTGTATACCAAGTAATTTTGGATTACATCCTCGACATTTTGGATATTATGTTATGAGACCTTAGGTGTTGTTTAAATTACAGGGAGAATGGGGAAGTTTTGTTTTGTTTTGTTTTAGCAGACAGCAGACCTAATTAGGTTCAGGCTACATCCCCGTTCCAGCCCACCTGAGTTCAAATGTCATTCCAGTTTTCAGAGTCTTTATAGTGCTATTCAGATCTTTCCTGCGGGTGTACTTCCCAGTGGCTGGTCTGGGACCTGGCTGGTAGTTAATCCCCTAGATCTGTTATCAAAACCTTTGGTTTGCTTTTTAGAGTCAGATTTACCCTTGCACAGCTCAGAGGTGAGCCAGGAGCTCACAAACGTTCTATAGGATCACTCTCTTGAGCTCCTCATCATGATCTTCCTGATGCTGTCTGACTTTCAGGCTCCCTGTCACATCCTCCATTCAGAAGGCTGGCACTTAGTTTCCCTGCTCTGGGTTGCACTTCCTATGACTTTATCTGTGGCTGGAGTCAGGTGGCAAGAGGGCAAGAAGAGGGAAAAAGCAGTAGGATTTGCTTCAGATTGTTGAGATCACAGCTTCTCTGGTCAGAGAAAAGGGTTCCCATCTGTCAAAGCCTGGCAGCTGCTGCCACCATGGATTTGGAACCTCTCCATGAGGTTTCTACTGTTATTTTTTATTTTTTATTTTTGAAGATTTTTATTTATTTATTATTTGACAGAGAGAGAGTGAGAGAGGGAACACAAGCAGGGGGAGTGGGAGAGGGAGAAGCAGGCTTCCCGCTGAGCAGGGAGCCCGACGTGGAACTCGATCCCAGGACCCTGGGATCATGACCTTAGCCGAAGGCAGATGCTTAATGACTGAGCCACCCAGGCGCCCCTCCACTGTTATTTTTTAAATGGCATAAAACCTTACTCAGGGATTCTGGCTCTGTGCTATGGTCATTGGGTTAGGAAGACTTCTAGATTTTCCCAGAAATCATGTTGAGATAGTATTTAGATAATTTTGCCTGGAAAAAGTCTTAGTTCTTGCTTTTTCACTTATTAGCCAGGTGACCTTAGGAATCTCGCTTCCATTCTCTGGGTTATTTAATTTCTTTCTTTGAAAACTTTTTCTGAGTTGGCATAGTGTGAATGGCCATTAGTGTCTGTGAACACGGATATGGGCCAGTTGCCATTCAGTTGCGGCCTGTGCATGTGATGCTGATATCTGTGGTTTGCCGTAAAGACATCAGATTCACGACTTTTCTGGGGAATTGTTGCCATGAGTTCCTGTACTTCCCTGTCAGCCTCTCTCTCCTGACTTCTTGTATAATTTTTTAAAAAGATTTTATTTATTTATTTGAGAGAGAGAGCAGGAGCGGGGGAAGCGGCAGAGGGAGAAGCAACAGCAGACTCGCTGCTGAACAGGGAGCCCTACTCAGGGCTCGGTCAGAATCCTGAGATCATGACCTGAGCTGAAGGCAGACTCCTTCTTGTATAATTTTGAACAATTTTGAAGCAGTGGCAGAAGTTTAAATATAATTTAGATACTTTTGTTCCCTGAACCACTTGAGCATAAATTGCCAACCAGGTGCCCGGCTCTGCTGTGTTTCCTTCAAGGAAGGGTGTTCCCCTGTAGAAACGAAGTACATCCATCAAGGTCTGGGAATCAGCACTGATGCATTCCTGCTGTGTCTAATCCTTGGACCCATTCAAGTTCCACCAGTTGTCCTAATAATGACCTTTATGGCAGAAAATGCAGCTCGGGGTCACTCATTGCATTTAATATCAGAGCCCCTTTAGACTCGTTCAGTCTGGTACAATTCCTGTCTTTCAGGATCTTGAGGCTTAAAGATTACAGGCCAGTATTCTGTAGAGTGTCCTCAGTTTGGGCCTCTCTGATGTTTCCTCAGGATTAGATTCAGGTTCTGACCTTTGGGCAGGGGGCTATGGCTGGGCTCGCACTTCATGCTGTCAGGCGGTGCATGGCATCCACTTGTCCCGTTGCTGGTGTTCACTTTGGTCACTTGAGTAAGGTGGTATCTGCCAGTCTTTATGTTGTGAAGTTAGTTTTTTTGCCCTCTGTACTTAATAAGTACTTTTATTTATTAATTTATTACTAATTTTTACTTAATTATTTTATTTTTTATTTATTTTTTAAAGATTTTATTTATTTATTTGACAGAGAGATAGCGAGAGCAGGAACACAAGCAGGGGGAGTGGGAGAGGGAGAAGCAGGCTTCCCGCGGAGCAGGGAGCCCAGTGCGGGGCTCGATCCCAGGACCCCGGGATCATGACCTGAGCCGAAGGCAGACGCTTAACGACTGAGCCACCCAGGTGCCCCATACTTAATTATTTTAATGAGTATCGAGGAGCTCTGAAATATATACATATTTTGTTCCTCATCAAACTGTGGACCCATGGTTTCCTGTTTTATTTAAGGGCTAACTCAGTACTATCCTTATTTATTTTAATGTTCAAATGGTCTTAGTTTGGCTGGCTGGAGCTCCTTCAGGAGGTTGGCTTCTGTGTTTTTTTGGGATATTCCTCTTACTCTGTAAGCTTGTCTTTGTTCTATGGGCACAGTGATGTCCGGGCGTATCTTTGTGTTTATTCAGCCCCAGCTCTGGAATCAGTCCTTTCTCCAAGGTACCCCAGTTATTTTTAGTAGGGAATGGTGTACTTTTCTTCTTTAATTTTTTTCTGTGAAGAGAGTTTATTTTAACACTACAAACGTCACTGTCTTGTACCAGTTTTCCTCCTGTGGGTATTTGTAACTCTGCTCCAGAAACTGGAGGTGATAGGGTATGGGGAGTGATCCCGCTGAGAGTGAGGAGAACCAGTGGTAGAGTCCAGACCCACCCCCTTGGCACGAATTCGCACCATGAGTGCATCCTCGTGTCTCTGACCTGGGTTCTTCAGGGGTACAGTGGAAGGACCGGAGTGGATTCTGATCGAGGCCAGTCCCAGGGCTCTCTGTCTCGTCACGGCTGTTTGCACTTAGCACATCAGATTACCCCACGCCCGTCTGGGGAGAAGCTGCTGGTGGGGAGGAGTCGTGTCTTCTTCATGCCTTTGCTCCTTGTTTATTTAATTGAGTTTGTACAAAGTTACTGCCTGTCTGTTTGGCGAATCTGATTGTCCACAGCTGGGCTTCTTGTAGGAATAGCGATGTGTAGTTGCAAAGGGAAGTTCCTTGACTGTGGAATCCACATGCTCCCCGCGCCCTCCCCTCCGTGTGGAGCCCGGTTTTCTCGGCAGCATTTTATCTGAGTAGCCTGCCTTCATTAACCTCTCATCTTGGCCCTCTGAAGGCTCGATAGACTCTTGAAAACAGGACAGAGGCACTGTGCTAGTTCCCACTGCATTTTTGTGGGTCCTTTGCCATTCTGATGAATGACCCATCTCCAGGAGAGTCTTTGGCTGCTTCTACCAGTTGGCTCGTTCTGCAGTTGAATCAGAAACATCAGAAAAATAAATGCCATGTGAGCGGTCATTGTTTAGCTAGGCAGCTCATGGGTGGGGAACCCATGTACCTGAGCATAAACATGTGTGTGTCTCTGTTTGTCTTTCTAGAAGGTCTGGCTCCCCTCACCTTTACTTCTTCATTCCTGACTCTTATTTCATTGTTAATACAGAATATAAGCAAAGGTGCAGATTCACAGCCTGAAGGAGAAGGCAGCCGTCCATCCATGGACTTATTTAAGGCCATCTTTGCCAGCTCATCCGAAGAGAAGTCCTCATCCTCTGAGGATGAGCAAGGTGACAGCGAGGATGATCAGGCAGGTCCTGGGGAGGCTGACTTCAAAAGCTCCCAAGAGACTGACTCGGTGGAAACCTCATCTGTGGCACGCGGTACATGGATACTTTAGATTTGGGGATCTAAAGAAGAAAATGAGGATGTCTATAGAGAAGCTGCTTCTTTGTTTAGTGTGCAGTTCTTTTTTTTTTTTAATTTAAGTTCAGTTAGCCAACATATAGTACATCATTAGTCTCAGAAGTAGCGTCAACAATTTCTCAGTTGCGTGTAACACCCAGTGCTCATCACATCACGTTAGTGTGCAGTTCTAACCCAGGATAATTAGCAAGCAATGATGTTTTAATCTTTTACATTTTTAATTGTGGCATCAGATATAAATTTCTGGTGTATTTTTAGGATAGCTGTGTTTGATAATATTGATTTTCCTTACCCTAGTTGAGAAGAATTTAAAACTAGTAAAATTTTTGTTTAAAAAATAGATTTTTTTTTTTGACCTGGTTGATGATGAGGTGCTAGGATTATTGGCAGCATTTGGTCCTGAGGAATACAGGGGCTCTTCCCCGAGCCGCGAGTTTTGGCACAGAAAAGGAGGCCCTTTGGCGCTTGCAAGGGCCAGAGGCTTTTCAGATGCTTGGGTGGGTGGACAGAATTTTCCATCTCAGCCTTTGGGTGGTCTGTAATCCCTGTCAGTCTGTGGTGGACTTGGGTATAATATTTTTAGTGTCTTTAACCAAAAAGTTGCAAAGAGATATAAAATATTGTTTATTCTTAGGTGATTCACAAATGCCTATTTCCTATTTCTGTGGGGGGAAAAAAGCCACCCAACTTATTTTTTATTTCAAAGTGATATATACTTGAATTGTTAAAGTTTAAAAATATAGAAATGTAGAAAGCTGAAGTCCCTTGGAATCCCACTTCCCTGAGATAAACATTGTTAATACTTTGATGCATATTTTTCCATACTTTTTGCATTTTTCTTTCCACTCTCTGAAAACATATTACTCTGTTTAAAAAACGAGATTATTACTGTGGATATGGTAATTTGTTTATATTCAGCTTTTCCCCTCTTTGATAATTTATTTAGAGTGAAATTAAACTTTCTGAGCTGGGACATAGTCTTAGATCCCCGTTGGTAAGTTTTTCTTCTTCTCAGAGGATATCTTTCCTTGAGGACATCTTTCAACCCTTCAGGTCTCAGTGAGGTGATCCCGAGCACGTGCTATACACACCCTGTGTTGCAGCCCCTGGTACACTTGGTTGCAGGTGGCCCGTGTGACTGACTTCCCAGCTCAGATGTCCACGAGGTTGGAGGTCAGGTTTACATGCTCACTGCGGCTGTATCCTTAGCGCCTGGCGTGAGCTAGTTAAGCAAAGTGGTGAAGAAAAGCACGCATTATCTGGTGGCAACAGGTATTAATTGAAGAATCAAACACATTAGTATTAGTATAATATTATTTACTATTAATATAAATAGAATTAATACCCTGGTGTTTTTCAGCTAGCGAGCTGGCACCCCAGGAGCCCGCATCTTCCTTCCCGATACAAAAGCTGCAGATAGATGAAAGAGAACCCTTCGGCCCACGGCTGCCTCCCGTCTTCTGCCCCAGTGAGTTGAGAGCTCCTTGGTTCACCCATTTGTATCAGTACCAGTGTCTCCCCTGAGCTGTGACAACTCTAACCGTGTTATCACCTCTACCTGTCTAATCCAAAACGAGGCCAACCACGTACATACAGTTGACCCTTGAGCAAGGCAGGATTTAGGGGCGCCAACACCCTGCACAGTCGAAAATCTGCATATAACTTTTGACTCCCCCCAAAACTTAATTACTAATAGCCTACTGTGGACCGGATTCCTTACTCATCACATACACAATTGGTTAACACTTCTTATGTATGTTATATGTATTATGTACTGTATGCTTACAGTAAAGTAAGCTAGAGAAAAGCAAATGTTGTGAAGAAAATCACAAGGAAGAGAAAATACATGTACAGTACTGTGCTTATTGAAAAAAATTCACACATAGTGGCTCTGTGTAGACTTGTGTTGTTCAGGGTTCACTGTATATACATCTGTTTCTGGTTTATTTGTTCTTAGCCACATTTTGAATCTCATCGCTTCCACAGAGTGCCTAAATGATAGTTGTTGCTTTATAGCCTCCGAGACCTTGCAACATTTTTTCTTTCTAACACTCAGATACATACAGTAGAGTCCTGAGCGTCTCAGGTGTCATTTCGAGAAATAAAAAAAAGTAAAAATCTAGGACACAGAGATGGATGAGGAATTGCAGGGAGAAAGGTATTCAGAGACTTTTTTATAGTTTGGCTAATGTAGCAAATAAAGTAAAAGTAATTCTTTCAGAAGTAGACACAGTCCATCCTCCTCCCCCAGTATCAGTCAACAACGTCTTAAACTGACATCTCGTTAAAATGTTTAGACTGGCCTATCCTCTCCTTAAAGGCCAGGTTAGCAAACATCTGATAACCTGGCCCAGGTATGTAGATGACATAATTCTATTATTTACTTTATAGTTTCCTATAGCACCCACATATAAATATTGTTTTAGTTAGTAAAGCCAGTCTTCAAAGAGGTGATAAGAAAAGTGTGAGGTTTTGAAAAATTGCAGTGAATGTATTTCTGATTTGCTTTAGTTGTTCAGATCTTCAGCTTAAAATAAGTGTTTCAACATCTAAAAGCTAAGTTATTTATGCCCATTTCTCAGACCATCTTTGATAGCCTTAATTTTGTCTATGGGTTATCAAGGGGAAATGGTTTTTCAAAAATGAGCATTAAAAAAAAAGTTTGGGGAGGTCAGATTTTAAAATACCTGACCAAACTATGGGACTGGAGAGTTACAGGCACCTGCTCCCTGGGTTTGGAAATATCCATGCTTCTGAAACACCTCTCCCTTAGGTGGAAAAAGCTGATGATCTACCCTGCTTCTACTGTTGTTAATTTTTGCTGATTTGGTTACCTGGAAATTAATGCCCTATGAAAACATTTTGTTCAGCATTTGGAGGTGGAGAATTCAGGCATATGCCACTTGTTTGGTCATTTTTAATGACAACATACACTGTGTTGTTTTGATGCTAGTTTTCTAGGGCTTCAGTTCATAAGACAAATTCACATATAATGTGCCTTCATAAAGGGAGGAGTTGACATTTATGTGCCAGATTCTAGGCTATGGGATTGACGTGCCTGGTTCCATCCAGTCCTCTATGTCCCTGAGAGAACAGGGAGTCTTACTGTCTCTATTCATAGATGGGGAGACTGAGGCTTGGAGAAGTAGAGCAATGAACCCCTGCTGGCAACCTCAGCTGAGCTTCAGACTCTGTCTCTGAGCTTGCCGGAGGATATTAAATTGCAAAAGGCTTGTGCAATCTGGTCCACTTTTATCTTCATCTGACTCATCTAGCCATTAAGGCTGTGGCAAGATACTGGTTGGATCACACAGGTCGATTATTGAGGTTTCTGGCAGTTTCTAAATATAGAGCTACCAGGTGACATGCTAATCCGTTTGTTTATCAGTGAGGCAGGGCAGGAGTTCCGCCCTAATGTTAAACATTCCACCTACGTCAATGCGTTCCCAGTTCAATAATTTAGTCTTTCTTTTCCCCAGCAGTTCACGTGTGCATTACGTTTGCGTTTCAGATGTTCGTCAGACATTTGAGGCACCTCACAAAGAGAAACATAAAAAAAACAAAGAAAAACACAAGACCAAGAAGGAGCACAGACGGAGGAAAGAGAAGGTGAGTACCTTCTGGGTGTCCCAGGACCGGATGCAGGCTCTGGTGTCCCTGCTTCTGTCCTGCAGACAAGCCCCGCCCCCCCCTCGGGGCATGTGGGCCTCTGCACACTTGGGCAGAAATGTTGACATTCATGTAAACCTTCAATTTTCAAGAACTTTCAGACAGAATATTTTAATTATTCAGTTGTACTTAGAACAGTTTTTTTGTGAACATTAAAAAGGCAAAAAAGGGGGCGCCTGGGTGGCTCAGTCGTTGGGCGTCTGCCTTCGGCTCAGGTCGCGATCCCGGGGTCCTGAGATCAAGTCCCACATCGGGCTCCCTGCTCGGCGGGAAGCCTGCTTCTCCCTCTCCCACTCCCACTGCTTGTGTTCCTGCTCTCGCTGTGAGAAAATAAATAAATAAATCTTTAAATAACACATTAGTATTAGTATAATATTATTTACTATTAATATAAATAGAATTAATACCCTGGTGTTTTTCAGCTAGCGAGCTGAAATAAATAAATAAATAAATAAATCTGTCAAATAAATAATAAAATCTTTAAAATAAATAAATAATAAATCTTTAAAAAATTAATAATAAATAAAATCAAATAAATATATCAAATAAATAAATAAATAAATAAATAAAATAAAATGTCAAATAAATAAAATCTTTAAAAAAAAGTAGGCAAAAAGGACATTGAAATACTTTAGAGTAATGGTTGAATATTAAATAATAGAATAGTATTAATTGGCTATTCATTCAATATTAGATGAAGATACTGTTTTGAACATTTTTTCTCCACGACTTGGTCATCACTACAAACAGAGATTTGGGTCCATAGCTTGCTACTTGAGGTAAGGGAAAGTTGAAGGAGTAGTGTTTGCTCCCACCCTGATACCCCCGATCCCATGATCCGTGTGTTTCCAGCGATGGCACAGGCTTTTAATTCAGTTAATGTGAGTGTTGGGTCCCAGAGTGCTCTGGGCAGTGGTGGAATGGATGACAAACAGCTCCATGATTGGCTACCTGACAGAAAGGATTCCTGAGCTTGGAAGATGATGAAAGTTCTGTTGTGGTGACAGGGGAAAAAATGTGCTGCCAGGTTGAAAACCAAATTCATTTGTTTCTTACCAATGTATCTGCTCTTCTCTGACCTTCTACTCGTTTCTTTGTTGTGCTTTTCCACCGTGCTTGTCATCCTGATAGGTAGTTGATCACATACGCCTAATGACATGGACCATTGAGGTCATGGGAGGTGACAGGGGTCACCTGGGATAAGATGGGGGCTAAGTGGCAAGATGGCATGCTGCCTGCATCTGCCTGGTTCTGCTGTGTCTGCGCTGGAGGACCAGTTCTGAGTGTGCGGGGTGGAGAGTGCGCACAGCTGCGTGCCCTGGGCTGTCCCATAGGAGGCTCATTCCAAATGAGGTGTTTTGTCTTTGTTTTTGAATGACCCCAGCAACCAAATGCCTCCTTAGCCTGTCATCATAGGAATCAGGGAGGGAAACACCCATTTGTCCCCCTCCACCCTTGCCTCACTATTCTTTTTCAGAAAAAGAAGCACCGGAAGCACAAACACAAAGGCAAGCAAAAGAATAAAAAATCAGAGAAGAGTAGTAGTTCTGAGAATACGGACAGCAGCGACAGCCAGAGTGATGAAGAGGGGCCTGCAGACCTGTCACCCCAGGAACTGCTCAGAAGGTAGGGAGTGGGGCATGGTGGTTTTCAGAAACCCTCCAGAGGCTTGTTGGAATCTTGATGTAGTTGCTGAGAGGCAGATGTCAGAAATGATAAATTTGTATATTGACTAGGCTTTTTAGAAGTTCATTTTTTCCTTACGCAAGTAATATATGAATATATTATCATTGTGAAAATTCAAACCTTACAGATAAAGCTTCAAGTGGTCCTCGAGCAGTTTCCCAAACCTCTCTCTCTAGCAACCTCTGCCGTCAGCTTCATGTCTAACTTTCAAGAATTTTTTGTTCAGTCTTTCTCATACACACATACACACACACACACAACATAGGTACACATGTTTTGTTGCTGCACATTTTTAAAATAAATAATACAATTTTATGTAGCATAAATCTATGGAGTATGAACATGTAGAATGAAGAAATACTGCCAAATTATTTCCGGAAGTGTCTGTATCCATTTTACCTTGTTACAACATCAATTACAAACAGTTCAGAAATGTTTGCCAGCACGATGGGCCTTCGAAGAATGGCATCTCACTTTTAATTTGTATTTCTGGGACTAGTAATGAGGTTGAGTGGCTGGAGGACAGCCTTTGCCCATGTGCTCGCTTCTGAGTAGCTTGCTCACATTCTTTGCACAGTGTTCTGTTTTCTGTTACATTGTTTTACTTGTTTCAGTCAAGTAAGGTAGTATTTTGCTGATTTTTAGGAATTAAAAAAGGATAATTCTGGATATGAATCCCTTGTGTTTTAGTGTGTTACCTATCATGTGACTTTTAATTATCTTTGTTGTACAGAAGCTCTAATTTTTGGTGCCCTCAGTTTTACCAATGGTTGGGGGGGGGGTATGTTTTATAATTTTGTCTCCTAAAGGTCTTCCCTAACCCAAGAGTTTATATATGTTTATGAGCTATTCTGCTTTTATAGTTTTGTTTTTGTTTAATCTGTTTGGATTTTTTGGTTTTGTTTTTTGTGAACAGAGTGGGGTAGGCCTCTAGCTTACCTTTCTCCAAATGGATAGCTAGTTGTATTAGTCAGGGGAGTGAACTAGCTCCATGAAGCTCCCCACATCCCCACAGTGGAGCATAAAGAAAACCAGGGGACTGCCCTGCTGGCTCAGTCAGTAGAGCACGCCACTCTTGATCTCAGGGTTGTGAGTTTGAGCCCCACGTTGGGTGTAGAGAGTACTTAAAATAAATTAATATTTTAAATTAATTAAAATGAATAAATTAATTAATTAGAAAAAAGAAAAGAAAACCAAGAAAGGTACTCAGGACCCCAGTTTGTTCTGCTTCAGTGCACGGACCTCCTAGGAGGGGATGGGTGGAGGGTGGCATTGGGGGTGGTTGTGGTCCTGCCTGGATATCACGGTCTTCACTGCTGCATGGCCTGGTCACCACGGGGCTGGGAAAGGGAAGTCCAGCTGCGGGCTCAGGATGAAGGGGGAGAGGCGGGGGTGAGCGCTCCATGTCAGCCCTATGCGCCGAACCGGCTCATTAAAGGTAGAGTAGCTTGGTCGTGTCCTCAGTCCCTGTGCGGGCCTGCTCCTCCATTCTCCACTCTGGTTTCTTTCTTTCTTTTTATTTATTTATTTTTTTGAGAAAGCGTGAGAGAGCATGAGCAGGGGGAGGAGCAGAGGGAGAGGGAGAAGCTGACTCCCCCCTGAGCATGGACCCCAATGCAGGGCTCAATCCCAGGACCCCAGGATCATGACCTGAGCTGAAGGCAGACACTTAACACACTGAGCCACCCAGGTGCCCCTCTTCTGTGGTTTCTTAGCCATTTGGTACTGTTCTGTCCACACTGTTTTAATTACTCTGACCTTGTAAGCATATCTTGCCATCTGGAAATACAAGTGCCACCCATTATTCTTTTCCATTTACTTCTTCAGAATGGACAATACATCTCATGATTTCATGATTCAAAAATACAAAGGAAATGAGCATTTCAGTTTCTTTTTTTTTTTTTTTTTTTTTTTTAAAGATTTTATTTATTTATTTGACAGAGAGAGATAGCGAGAGCAGGAACACAAGCAGGGGGAGTGGGAGAGGGAGAGGCAGGCTTCCCGCCGAGCAGGGAGCCTGATGCGGGGCTTGATCCCAGGACCCTGGGATCATGACCTGAGCCGAAGGCAGACGCTTAACGACTGAGCCACCCAGGCGCCCCGAGCATTTCAGTTTCATCCCGAGCCTCCTGAAGTGGCTGTGCCCATTCCTGTTTCCCTGTCCTCCTGCACACCAGTATGATGGGGGGGCAGGGGAGGAGCACACCCCAGGCATGGCTCATATCATCCACATGAACCCCTGTGAGGCAGACACCTGGGCCCCCCCCCATCTTCATAGGTGGGACAGGGAAGTTAGGTCATGTGGCCAGGCCCACGGGACCTCACCAACACCTGAGACCCTCACCCTTGAGCATTTGGGGCCATCTGATGAGTCATTCCTGCAGGGGAAGCCCGTCAGTGCCCATTTGGAGGGCATGGTGGGAGGGCCGGAGCAGGGGCTTGCTGTGGGCACCGTGCAGCAGTCGGAAAACATGGGCACACAGCTCTGCAGTGATTGGATCTAAAACTTACCATCAAGAGACTCAAGGCTGCAGAACAGCGTATACAGGTGGTGCTGTTGATGTCCACATGTTGTCCTCAGGCCTTTGGGTTTCCCTGCATGCACACGCACGTACATCCTTGCCTAGGAAGAGGGCTGGAGGGGTTCTTACACCCCTGAGAGCATCTCTCTCCAAGGAAGGGAGGGGCAGAAGTGTAGAGTGCATTTATCTGACCCTTGTGGTTGCTACAGGTGTAGTCCCCACCACTCCTCACCCCAAGCTCCTAGGTTCTCCCCTGGGAGCCTGGAGGGCCCTCCATCCTCTGTGTCTTGCTCCCCTCTGCCTGTCTGCACCCATCTTCTAGGAGGGGTGATAGGAGGCTCACAACCACAGGGGCTCGTTTGCATTCCCAGCACCTGGCTTGGAGTGTCACTCTTGGTAGGGGCCCTGGTACTTCTCTTCTGGGACCCTGCAGTTTGGTTCTGGTGGAATCGCAGTCGGCTGCCTCCACCCCCTTCCCCCGACACACCGGTCTACTTCCTGTTTCTATCAGTTTGTCTTGCCCATTCTAGAATTTCATAGACATAGAATCATATGGTTTAGTAAACGCTGTAGTGCACACACATACTTACATGTGCACAGACCATAAGCTTCCAGCTGCATGCATTCTCGCTGCCTGATCAAGGGATACCCCAGCACCCCACAGCCACTCGTGTCTCCTCCCACTTAGCCTGCCTGCCCCCATTCCCACAGGTAACCCCTCTGCTGGCCTCTGTCACCATTGATTAGCGCTTGGACTTGGAGAAGGACTCTCGCCTCGGCCACATGATTCTGGCAGCAGCAGCTGGCTCGCCCTCATTGCTGTGGAGTAACCCTTTATGGGACCACAGAGTATTCATCTCTTCCGTTGTTGGGGACATCTGGTTTTCCACTTTGGGGCTGTTGAGCAAGGATCTAGAGGCAGTGTGGCCCAGCTCTACTCGATGAATGCCCTTGTGTCCGTGAAGCCGAGATTTAAGACTGTCAGCTTAGGAGCTTTTGGCCCTGGAACAAACATGTTTGTGTTGTTTTGTTTTGTTTTGTTTTGTTTTCAGTTCCTTCCCAGCGGTCCTACATGAGATAGGTGAAACCAGGATTAAAACTTGCTTTTATAAACAGGTCCTAATATGAAGTGTGGGGTGTGAGTCTCCCTGTGTGTTCTGGGGGCAACAGAGAAGCATATTAAGAAGGCAGATTAAATGATGCTTTCATAGTTTGCGGTCATCCTCTGTGTTCTGTGGGTACACGTGTGTCACTGGGACTTGGGGAGGTCTGGCATGCTCGGCTCCCACGGAGCTGTCTGGCTTTCCAGTTCTTACCTAATTGCCCTTCTTTCTCATTTATTATTTCCTTTTCCAGGCTGAAAAGTCTTCCGCTAAGGAGGCAGTAATTGAATTCTACCCTGGCCTGTCCCAGTCCCAGGTCTCCTCCGTGATGGAAGCTCATCGACTGCTCGCTTAATACATTGTACAGATTGTATTTATATGTAAATTCATGCTGTAAAATAATTTTTAAAACCTTGACATTTCAAAGGCTGCCTTGGAAGGTTGCAGAAATTGATTTCTATTTTTAACTTCAGTTAGTGTCAGAGGAAATAATTCAGACTGTACAGTTTAATTAAAATGGAATTTTTCTATTTTCTTCTTGATTTTTTATTTCCTGAAACTTTTAAAAAGAAATGAAAAGTGAAAGGTTTTCTCTGATTTTGCGCATGAAGAAAGCCGAGTCCAGATAAGCACAGTTGGACTTAATTAAGGACTTGTAAGAGAGAAGGACGTGGTTGTTTCCCCATTCCTCAGGCACTGGGCTCCTGCCTCTCCTCGTGCATGGTGGTGGCCAGGAGCCCAATGGGCGGTCCAGTGCCAGGATCCTTGCAGGTGGCCTCAGCCTTTTAGGCTGAGGTCACCAAAGTGTCCCAGTCTCCGAGACCAAGCGCCAGAGAGTGTGCACCCACAGCCCAGGTCACACAGGCTCCAGGTCCTTGCTCTGCAGCCCTGGGTCCCCGCTCAGGAGCTGCCTCATCATCACTGATGAGACCTTGAGAAAAGTTGCAGGGGTTCAAAGTGACAGCATAGAAAGATCAGAAGGATTTCCAAAGTAGAAAGAAGGAAGAAAACCGCTTCTACTTCTACCATCCAGAGATGATAACCCTTAGTATTTGGGAATATCCACCTTTTTTTTTTTTTTTTAAAGATTTTATTTATTAGAGAGAGAGCTACAGAGGGAGAGGGAGAAGCAGGCTCCCCGCTGAGCAGGGAGCCAGACTGGGGACTCATCCCAGGACCCTGGGATCAGGACCCGAGCGGAAGGCAGACGCTTAACCAACTGAGCCACCCAAGCGACCCCCACCCAGTCTTTTTCTATCGGTGGGGCTGCTACCCGACTAGAGGTGACATTTGTTCTCTGTCATTGACATTGTGACAGATACTTACTTCATGCTCTTATATATTGTGTGTCCCCACTCCCAACAGCTGCATCTGAATTCATCCAGGGCCCATTCTGTAACTCAGTGACCATTTCTCTGTTGTTGACAAGAGTGGGTTGGCCAGGAGCCCCTGCACAGGCAGAGGGCACACAGAAATCGTCCCGGGAGAGGGAGCCAGGAAGACCCAAAAGGAGGCTGCAGGGATGGGGCTGCTGGTTTCGCCCGCTTGGCCTCAGTTCTTTTGTGTCCAGGCTCAAGCCCCGTTTTTCTGGGAGTAAGCGCGCCCCACGTGGAGCGGAGGCAGGGAGATCGCAGCGCCCGCGGAGGGCACGTCAGTCCCCGGAAGCGGCCGCAGGGCGCAGGCGCGCGGGGCCACCGTTCGCGGCCGGGCCCGGGTGCTGGGTGCCGGCCACCAGCAGGCCAGGCCCCGAGATGGCCTCCCAGGCGCCGTGCGCTCCCTGCTCCCCAGAATGCCTGGACGAGGACGGGAAGACAGTGTCCCAGCTGCGTAGCGTGCACCTGCCCTCGGTCCTCTCCAGCGACCTTGAGCAACTGTTCCATAAACTGCCCGGCACGGCTCTCATCAGGGCCTATGGCCGCTTCAAGCTGTCGACGTTGGAGGCACGCCAGGACGGGCTGCTGGCTCCCTTTGACCCGCTGGAGGTCAGCAGGGACTCACCACCACCCCAGGAGCACCCGAAGCCTGAGAAGAAGTTCTGGGGCGACCAGGAAACCCTCTCCAAGGTCAGACTACGGGGGTGGGTGAGGAACGCAGACTTGAACCCCGAACGTGGGGAGGTTGCAGTGAATGGGCTAAGGAGAGCCGTGGGGAGCCACTTGGTTTTGCCAGCCCGCCCCTCCCCCCCGTGAAGCCCCTGGGCTGCTGTCTCTGGGAAAACAAGGCTGTCCTGGGGGAGGATAGTGTTTCAAAGTGGGGGATCCTGACCCCACCCAGATTTCTGGCCGAGCCTCCCAAACGTCCCCATGGTGACATCCCCAAGTGCATACCCCAGGGTCAGTGAAGGAGCCCTCCGTACCCATGAAACAGTTTGCTCCAGAAACAACAGAAAACCTAGAAGAATGAAAAGAAAAACAAAAAAACACAAAACAACCCCCCTCTCCCAAAAAAAACCCTATCAACACTACTTTGTTTTCTCTGTGATACTTGAGAGACATTGCATTAAAACAAAGGCTGGTGACCAGGAGTAGGAAATAATCTGTGAACAGAGAGAATTCCTGGGGATGAAGAAGGATTTCCTAACCAAAATCCTCCGTGGAGGCTTTAAAATCAGAGCAGAGAACTGAAACAAAATTAGAATACAAAGCTCATGGGATACTCTGAGACCCAAAGAACAAATATAAAGGATCGATGACCGTGAGAGAAAAGGTAATGTGTGCCTGAGAGATCCAGAAGAGCCGATCTATACAGAGGAGGTGTTGGAGAGGAAGAGGAAGCAGGGGGAGGAAAGAAAGATAGAGAAGGAAGCAGGGAAGACAGTCTCTCTGGGCTGAGGAAAACGGTGGTGCTCCCTTGGAAAGAGCCAGTCCAGTTCAGTGCAAGATTGCAGGCAAATATAGCCCATCTTTAGTGAATGCCTGAGTTGCAAGGGTAGGAGCAAGGTGTGCATACAGACCACGGATGGAAAAGCCTGCGATCAGCTTGAGATGCTTGACTTCCTGGCCAGCCCTCAGAACACCTGGGAGCAGAGCCCACAGCGAGGATTGCTGATTGGCTCTGTGATCTCTTCCAGAAAAGTGTGTGTCAGCGCTTTTAGTCATATTTATTCCGATTTTTTTTTAAGTTAAAAAAAATTTTTTTTAAGGTTTTATTTATTCATTTGAGACACAGAGATACAGAGAGAGAGAGCATGAGCAGGGGGAGAAGCAGGTTCCCCGCTGAGCCAGGAGCCCGACATGGGGCTCGATCCCAGAACCCTGGGATCATGACCTGAGCCGAAGGCTCAGCAGTTTCATGGGTATGGAGGGCTCCTTCACTGACCCTGGGGTATGCTTAACCATCTGAGCCACCCAGGCGCCCCTGATTTTTTTTAAAGTAAAATTAAAGGAGAGCACAGAAATTTTCAGTAGAACACCCCCAAGATTCAAATTCAATAGATTTAAAATGTTCTGCTTTTTTTTTAATAGGTCTCCCTAGCATAGCAACCTTGTCCCCCCATTTCTTCTCTACAGAGGCAAGAAATGTTTCTAGTTTCTTCTGTAGTTTTACAGAGATAAATTATGCATTTCCCAGCACATACATGTATATATCCCCCCCTTTTTTTACACAAATGGAAGCATACCTTAGACCCCTTATGCACCTAGTTTTAAATTTTTTACTTAGCATATTTTAGAGAGCTTTCCATATCATAAAGAAGCAACTTCCTTGTTCTTTTTTACCGGTAGTATCCCACTGGCTGGCCATCTTCTGGTGACTTTAACCAGTCTCCTGTGGATGCACATTCAGGTGGCTTATTATTTTTTTTGACCTAAAGTTTTTATGACCCATGAAGATGACAGAAGTTGAGAAGGTTTGTAACTTCTCCCAGAGGAAAGTTTCTGACCTAAGAATTCTCTACCAGCCCAAACTGCTGATCCCCAACAAAGGCAACAGAAAGACATTTTCTTCAGACCTGCAAAGACTCAGAAATGATGCTTCTCTATGAGCACAAAGTTACTCAGGGGAGCACTCCAGCAAACAGAAAAAAAGAAAAAAAAAATCTCCCTCTGCCCCCCCCAGCTTTCTCCCTCGCTCTCTCAAATAAATAAATAAAATCTTTAAAAAAAATCCAAATGAAGCACTTCAGTAAAACAAAGAGCGGTTTAGAATAAACAGAGGGGACCAATGACTGAAAACAATACACTCTGGTTAACGTGGTTGTGTAGCTCAATGAAAATGTTAACAAATGATCTTTTAAAATGAAGGTGCGGGCGCCTGGGTGGCTCAGTCGTTAAGCGGCTGCCTTCGGCTGGGGTCATGATCCCAGAGTCCTGGGATAGAGCCCCACATCGAGCCCCACATCGGGCTCCCTGCTCAGCGGGAAGCCTGCTTCTCCCTCTCCCATTCTCCCTGCTTGTGTTTCTGCTCTGTCTCTGTCTCTGTCAAATAAATAAATAAATAAAATATTAAAATAATAAAAAATAAAATGAAGGTGCACAATGCAAAACTAATCATGTTCCAGATGATTTCATTGAAGTCTTTGAGATGGTTTGTTAAAGCACATTCTCAAGAGATAATGTTTCATTCCTGGTGTTTATTTAATGCACACTCACACAGGGATGTGTCACAATATTTTAAAAATAATTGGCTCAAGACCTCCCTTCCCCCCACACCAGTCTCGACCCGTGGCTTCCGGGCGCATTTAAGATGAAGTCCAGAGATCTGACCATGACTTTCCGGGCCATTTCGCAAATGGCTCATCTCGCTGTTGTCCCCCTTCCCTGTGACCTGCGGACATCCAGCTTGTACCGCCCCCGCCCCGGGAAGGGCGCCCCGCGGCCCAGGGTGCATGCGCAGCAGCCCGCTCACTTGCCTCCGGCCCTGAGCTGGCCCTGCGTGCTGGCTGTCGGACCGCCGCGCGCCACCTCCGCCGGCCGGCGGGGGCAGGAGCCTGTTCAGCCCCCGCCCCGCCCACGCGCACGGGGACTCTCGCTCCCCGCTTGGGGTCTTTGCCCCTCGGTTCCGGCCAGCCCTGCAGCACCTAGATCAAGGCCTGACGAGTCTATGACATATTTATTGATCAAGGGGAGGAACGCTATATATATATAAAAGAACTGATTTTTGCTTGTTGTTTTTACAAAAATTGGACTGTCCTCTATATGCCATTTTTGTTAGTGCCTCCAAAGACGTCTCTGTGTATTTGGAACGTCTCTCCGCAGCGCCTCGGGGTCCCTTTCCCTAATGAACCCCAAAGTACTATGCCCAGAAAAAACTCGGAACGGGCGTCCCCAGAAAGGATGATGGGGTTGAGGGGTACGCCCCCGCACCCCCGTTCCTGCTGGTCTGTTTGGCCATAATTAAGCTCTGTTTTTGCCAGGCGAGAACAAAGACCAAGGAGTTTGGCCTGGAGACCGAGGCAGCTGCAGAATGGGGAGCTGGGGGCGTCTCGGGCACCCACGACAGAAGGGGTAGCGTCCCGGGGAGGCGGCTGGTTCCCCAGGGCTGCTGGATGCCCCGGGGCCCGCCGCCCGCCAGGCTTGCCTACCTCCCCCTGGTGGCCGGGACCCCGGGCGGGGTGGCCGATTCCCTGTCCTACCTCTCCGCACTCCCAGGAGGCGGAGAATGCCTCCTTCCCCGCATCCCCACAACCCTGCGCTCCTCCCCCCCCCCCCCCCCCCCCCCCCCCCCCCCCCCCCCCC
>NC_058418.1:18256814-18311503 GCF_002201575.2 Neomonachus schauinslandi | reverse complement strand
CCCCCCCCCCCCCCCCCCCCCCCCCCCGCAACCCCGGTCCTCACACCTCCCCTCATCCCTGCACCTACTGCTGAGCCTGCCTCACTCTAGCCTGGTTCCCCCATCCAGAGTCCCTGCACCTCCGCACTCCCTGGGGCAGTGCCCCAAACCCTGGTTGCTGTGTTCCACATGCCCTCGCGTTCTTCACACTCCCACAGCAGGGCATCCCCACATCCCCGACACACACCCCAGCCTGACACACATCCCCTGGACGCCATGGGGGGGTGGGTAGTAGACCATTTCAGCCTTGCTCCTTCTATCCCCCTCCCTTTTAAAAATATTGCTTTATTGAGGTGTAATTCACATATCATACAATTCACCCATATAAAGTCTGGGGTTTAGCGCATTCGCAGAGATCTGCAACTAGCGACACATCACTGTAGAACATTTCATCGTCTGGAAAAGAAGCCCCATACTCATTAGCAGTCAGTCCCCATTTCTCCTCAAGCGATCCTCCCAGCTCTAGCCAACTACTGATTTGGTCTCTGTCCCTATAAAGTTGCTTATTCTAGACCTTTCCTAGAAAGAGAATCAAACAGCGTGTGGTCTTTTGTGACTGGCTCCTTTTCCTTAGTATAATGTTTTCGAGGTTCATCCATGTTGCAGGATCTACTAGTACTTCATTTATTTAAAAGTACATATATATGCATATAATAAATACATGTTATATGTATTATAAATAGACTTCAGAGCAGTTTTCGGTTCACAGCAAAGATGAGCAGAAGATGGAGAGATTTCTTGTATATCCCCTACCTCCACACATGCATGGCCTTATTATCAACACACTCCACTAAATTAAATATTTAAAACAATTGATGATCCTACAATGATACCCAAAGTCCACAGTTTCACTCTGCGTGTTGTACATTGTATGGCTTTGGACAAATGTATACTGACATGTACAGTCATTATGTTATCATGCAGAGTAGTTGCATTGTCCTAAAAGTCCTCTGTGCTCTGCCTGTTCTCTCTCCAAACCTCCCAACCCCTGGTAACCACTGATCTCTTTACTGTCTTTATAGTTTCCAGAATGCCATCTATCTGGATGCATACAGTATGTGGTCTTTTCAGACTGGCTTCTTTCACTAGTAATTTCATTAGTAATCTGAAATCTACTAATGAATGTACTGAGTCTACTAAATCTTTCATTAGTAATGTGAATTTAAGTTTCCTGAATGTTTTTTTTCATGACTCATGTGTCTTTTCATGGCTTGGTAGCTCATTTACTTTTAGCACTGAATAATATCCCATTATTTGGATGTACCATAGTTTATAGTTTACCATTCACCTACCGAAGGACATCTTCAGCTTTTTCAAGGTTACTTCCAAGCTCTGGCAATAGTGGATAAAGCTGTAAAAAGCATCCGTGTGCAGGTTTTTGTGTGGACATAAGTTTTAAGCTCCTTTGGATAAATACCAAGGAGTATGATTGCTGGATTGTATGTTAAGAGTATGTTTAGTTTTATAAGACACCGTCAAACTGTCTTCAAAAGTACCTGCACCATTTTGCATCCCCGCCAGCAATGAATGAGAGTTCCTGTTTCTCCACATGTTTGCCAACATTTGGTATTGATAGTGTTCCAGATTTTGGCCTTTAAATATGTGTGTATTGGGCGCCTGGGTGGCTCAGTTGGTTAAGCGACTGCCTTCGGCTCAGGTCATGATCCTGGAGTCCCGGGATCGAGTCCTGCATCGGGCTCCCTGCTTGGCGGGGAGCCTGCTTCTCCCTCTGACCCTCCCCCCTCTCATGTGCTCTCTGGCTCTCTCATTCTCTCTGTCTCAAATAAATAAATAAAATCTTTAAAAAAAAATATGTGTGTATTGGTATCTTACTGTTGTTTTAATTTGCAAACCCCTGCTGATAAATGATGTGGAAAATCTTTTCACATGCTTATTTGCCACCCATATATCTTTTTTGGTGAGGTGTCTGTTAAGGTCTTGGCTCATTTTTTAAATTGGGTTGTTTATTTTCTTATTAAGCTATGACAATTTTGCACTTGATCTTAGCCAAAAGGCCGAGAAGTGATAAGCTTTGACAATTTTGGATGATAATCCTTTATCACATGTGTCTCTTGCAAATGTTTTCTCCCAGTCTGTGGTTTATCTCTCATTCTCTTGACATTGTCTTTCAAAGAGCAGAAGTTTTAAATTTTTATGAAGTCCAGCTCATCAATTATTACTTCCATGGATTGTGCTTTTGGCATTGTATCTAAAGAGTCATTGCCCCACCCAAGATCACCTAGATCTTCTAGATTATTATCTAGGAGTTTTTTTCAATTTGCATTTTACATTTAGGTCTGTGATCCATCTTGAGTTTTTGTGAAGGATGTAAGGTGGATGTTTAGATTTAGTTTTTTGCATGTGGATATCCAATTGTTCCAGCACCATTTGTTGAAAGACTGTCATTTCTCCATTGTATTGACTTTGCTCCTTTATCAAAGAGCAGTTGATTTTATTTATGTGGATCTATTTCTGGACTTTCTATTCTGTTCCACTGATCTATTTCTCTCTTCTTTCACTAATACTACACTGTCTTGATCACTATATCTTTATAGTAAGTCTTGAAGTTGTGTGGTGTCAGTATTTTGTTCTCCTGGATCTTTTGCCTCTCCATGCAAACTTTATAATCACTTTGTCGATATCTGCAAAATAACTTGCTGGGATTTTCATTGGGATTGCATTGAATCCATAGATCAAGTTGGGAAGAACTGACATCTTGGCAATATTGAGTCTTCTTATCCATGAACATGGACTATATCTCCATTTATTTAATTCTTTGATTTTGTTCATCAGAGTTTTGTAGTTTTCCTCATATAGCTCTTATACATATTTTGTTAGATATATGCCTAAATATTTAATTTTGTGCGGTACAAATGTAAATAATACTGTTTTTAATTTAAAATTCCGCTTGTTTGGGACACCTGGGTGGCTCAGTCAGTTAAGCATCTGCCTTCAGCTCAGGTCATGATCCCAGGGTCCTGGGGTGGAGCCTCGCATTGGGATCCCTGCTTAGCGGGGAGTCTGCTTCTCCCTCTGCCACTCCCCCTGCTCATGTTCCCTCTCTTTCTCTCTGTCTCTCAAATAAATAAATAAAATCTTTTAAAAAGATGAAATTCCACTTGTTCATTTCTGGCTTAGCAAAAAGTGATTGATTTTTGTATTTTATATTAACCTTGTATTCTGCAGTCTTGCCAAAACTGCTATTAGTTCCAGGAGTTTTTGTTGATTCCTTTGGATTTTCTACATAGGTGCTAATGTCATCTGTGCATTAAGACAGGTTTGTTTCTTCCTTCCTGATCTTAAACCTCTTATATCCTTTTCTTGTCTTATTGCATGAGCTGGAAGTTTCAGTACAATGTTGAAAAAGAGTGGTGAGAGGGAAAGTCTTTGCCTGTACCTGATCTTAGTGGAAAGACTGAGCTTCTCATCATTAAGTATGATGTTAACTGTAGGTTTTTTGTAGATAGTCTTTGGCAAACTGAGAAGTTCCCCTCTATTTCTAATTTGCTGAGAGTTATCATAAATGGCTATTGGATTTTGTCAAATGCTTTTTCTGCACCTATTGATATAGTCATGTGATTTTTCTTTTTTAGCTTACTGATGTGATGAATTACATTAATTCATCATCAACATTAATTCATTACTCAAAATCAATAATTGATTTTTGAGTAATGAAGTAGCCTTGCATACCTCGGATAAATCCCGCTTGGTGATGATGTATAATTCTTTCTATACATTGTCGGATTTAATTTGCTGATATTTGTTGAGGATTTTTACATCTATGTTCATGAGAGATATTGGTCTGTGGTTTTCTTTTCTTATAAATGTCTTTATCTGGTTTTGGTGTTAGGGTAATGCTAGCCTCACAGAATGAGTTAGGAAGTAGTCCTTCTGCTTCTATCCTCTAAAAGAGATTGTGGAGAATTGGTATAATTTTTTCCATAAAGGTTTGGTAGAATTCACCAGTGAATACATCTGGGTCTGGAGCTTTCTGTTTTGGAAGGTAATTAGTTACTATTTCAATTTCTTCATAAACACCTATCCAGAGTGTCTATTTTTTCTTGTGTGACTTTTGCCAAATTGTGTCTTTCAAGGAATTAGTCCATTTCATTTCAAATTTGAAATTAGTCCATTTCATTTCAGGTGATTAAATTTGTGGAAATAGAATTATTCATAATATTCCTTGACTATCTTTTTAATGTCCATAGAATCTTTCATTTCTGATATTAGTATTATGTTATCTCTTTTTTTTTCTTAGTTAGCCTGGCTAGAGGCTTATCAATTTTACTGATTTTTAAAAAGAATTTATTTATTTATTTGAGAGAGAGAACATGAGTGGTGGGGAGGGGCAGAAGGAGAGGGAGAGGCAAACTTCCCCCTGAGCAGGGAGCCCGATCCAGGGCCCGATCCCAGGACCTTGAGATCATGACCTGAGCTGAAGGCAGATGCTTAACCAACTAAGCCACCCAGGCATCCCTTTATTGATCTTTAAAAGTACAGTTTTTGGGTTCATTGATTTTCACTGTCAATTTCCTGTTTTCAATTTCATTGGCTTATGCTCTAATTCTCATTGTTTCTTTTCTTCTGTATACTTTGGATTTAATTTGCTCTTCTTTTTCTATTTTCCTAAAGTGGAGGTTTAGATGATTGATTTTAAATTCTTCTTCTTTTTTATATACACATTCAATGTTGTAAATATCTCTCTAAGCACTTCTTTCACTGCATCCCACAAATTTTGATATCATATTTTAATTTTGTTAGGTTCAAAATATTTAAAAACTTCTCTTGAGACTTCTTCTTTGACCCCTGTGTTATTTAGAAGTGTGTTGTTAGGGGTGCCTGGGTGGCTCAGTCAGTTAAGTGTCTGATTCTTGGACTCAGTTCAGGTCTTGATCTCAGGGTAGTTAGTTCAAGCCCTGCATTGTGCTCCATGCTGGACATGGAGCCTACTTAAAAAAAAAAAAAAAGACATGTTACTCTCCATGTATTTTGATATTTTCCAATCATCTTTCTGTTATTGATTTCTAATTTAATTCCCTTGTGTTCTGAGAGCAGACATTATATGATTTCTGTTTTTTTTGTTGTTGTTGTTAAGGTGTGTTTTATGGCCTAGAATGTGGTCTTTCTTGGTAAATGTTTCATATGAATTTGAGAAGAATGTTTATTCTGCTGTTGTTGGATAAAGTAGTCTGTACATTCAGTTGACTGATGGGGTATTGAGTTCCGCTGTATCCTTGTTAATTTTCTGCCCGCTGGATCTGGTCCTTTCTCATAGAGGGAAGTCTCCAACCATGATAGTGGACTCATCTATTTCTCTTTGCAATTTTATTTTATTTTATTTTATTTTAAAGGTTTTATTTATTTATTTGACAGAGAGAGACACAGTGAGAGAGGGAACACAAGCAGGGGGAGTGGGAGAGGGAGAAGCAGGCTTCCCACAGAGCAGGGAGCCCGATGCGGGGCTGAAGGCAGACGCTTAATGACTGAGCCACCCAGGTGCCCCTCTCTTTGCAATTTTAATAGCTTTTGCCTCACATAGTTGATGTTCTGATGTTAGGCACATATATGTTAAGGATTATTATATCTTCTTGGAGAATTGACCCCTTTTCATTATGCAATGCCCCCTTTTACCTCTGATAACTTTTCTCACTGTGACGTCTACTTAATCTGAAATTAATATAGCTAGTCTTGCTTTCTTTTCATTAGTGTTAGTATGGTCTATTTTTCCCATCCATTTACTTTTTTTTTTTTTAAGAGAGAGAGAGGGAGGGGAATAGGAACAGAGGGAGAGAGAGAATCTTAAGCAGTCTCCATACCCAACATGAAGCCCAACATGGGGCTTGATCTCACAGCCCGAGATCTTGACCTGAGCTGAAATCAAGAGTCGGACACTTAACCGACTGAGCCACCCAGGCACCCCCATCCATTTACATTTTTTTTTTTTAAAGATTTTATTTATTTATTTGACAGAGAGAGAGAGACACAGCGAGAGAGGGAACACAAGCAGGGGGAGTGGGAGAGGGAGAAGCAGGCTTCCCGCAGAGCAGGGAGCCCGATGTGGGTCTCGATCCCAGGACCCTGGGATCATGACCCGAGCTGAAGGCAGTCGCTTAACCAACTGAGCCACCCAGGCGCCCCAACATTTTTTTTTTTTAAAGAGCGAGAGAGAGGATAAGTGCAAGTGGGGGAAGGGGCAGAGAGAGACTCTCAAGCAAACTCCCTGCTGAGTGTGGAGCCTGATGTAGGACTCCATCTCATGACCCTGAGATCATGACCTGAGCTGAAATCAAGAGTCAGATGCTTAACCGACTGAGCCACCCAGGCACCCCTACTTTTAATCTGTATGTGTCTTTATATCTAAAGTGGGTTTCTTGTAGACAACATATCATTGGGTCCTGTTTTCTCATCTACTCTGACAATTTTTCATTTAATTGGTGCATTTAGACCATTCAAAGTGATTATTGATATAGTTGGATGAATATCCACCATATTTGTTACTGTTTCCTATTTGTTGCCCTTGTTTTTTATTCCTATTTTTGTCTTCTGCTCTTCTACCTTTTGTGGCTTTAACTGAACATTCCATGTGATTCCATTTTCTCTCCTTTCTTAGCATATCAGATACACTTTTTTTTTTCTTTTCTTAGTGGTTGCCCAAGAATTTGCAATATACATTTACAGTTAATTCAAGTCCACTTTCAAACAACATTATACTACTTCAAGGGTAGTGTCAGTAACTTAAAATATTTCTAATTCCTCCCTCATGTCCATTGTATCATTGGTGTCATTCATTTGTGTGTGTGTGTGTATATATATATATAATATAATTAACATGATTATATATATACACACATAATATAATATATACATAATCATGTTAATTATATAATATATAATATATTGTTGCTATTATAAGAATATATATAATATGTAACATATTATATATAATACATTGTTGCTCTTATTATTTTGAAGAAACTATTGTCTGTTAGATCAATTAAGAATAAGAACAAAGTTTGGGGCGCCTGGGTGGCTCAGTCGGTTAAGCGACTGCCTTCGGCTCGGGTCATGATCCTGGAGTCCCGGGATCGAGTCCCGCATCGGGCTCCCTGCTCAGCAGGGAGTCTGCTTCTCCCTCTGACCCTCCTCCCTCTCACGCTCTCTGTCTCTCATTCTCTCTCTCGCAAATAAATAAAATATTAAAAAAAAAAAAAGAAAGAACAAAGTTTTTATTTTACCTTCACTTATTCCTTCTTTGGTGCTCTCCTTGCTTCGTGTAGATCTGAGTTTCTGACCTATATAAGTTTCCTCCTCTCTAAAGAACTTTTAACATTTTTTGCAAGGCAGATCTATTGGTAACAAAGTTTCCTCAATTTTTGTTTGTCTGAGAAAATATTTGTCCTTCACTTTTTTTAAAAAAAAGATTTTATTTATTTATTTGACAAAGAGAGACACAGAGAGAGAGAGGGAACATAAGCAGGGGGAGTGGGAGAAGGAGAAGCAGGCCTCCTGGGGAGCAGGGAGCCCAATGCGGGGCTTGATCCCAGGACCCTGGAATGAGCCAAAGGCAGATGCTTAATGACTGAGCAACCCAGGTGCCCCTGTCCTTCACTTTTGAAGGATAATTTTGCAGGATACAAATTTCTAGGTTGGTGGGTTTTTTCCCTCCTAATACTTTAAATATTTCACTATAGTGTCTTCTTATTTACATGGTTTCTGAGAAGGTGGGTGTGATTCTTATCTTTGCTCCTTTATAGGCAAGGCGTTATTTTCCTCTAGCTTCTTTCAAGAATGTCCTTTTATCTTTGATTTTCTGGATCTTTAAAATTATATACTAGGTGTAGATTTTTTTTTTTTTCATTTATCCTGTTTGGTGTTCTCTGAGCTTCCTAGATCTGTGGTTTGGCATTTGAAATTAATCTGGGGGGACTTCTCAATCATTATTGTTTCAAATATTTCTCTTCCATTTTCTCGTCTCCTTCTGGTGTTTTCATTATGCATATATTACACAATTGTAGTTCTCCCACAGTTGTGGCAAATTCTGTTCCATTTCTTTAAGTCTTTTTTTTTTTTCCTGTTTGCTTTTCAGTTTTGGAGGTTTCTATTGATATATCCTCAAGCTCAGAGATTCTTTCCTTAGCCATGTCTAGTCTAATAATGAACACATCAAAGATACGCTTTATCTGTTATAGTGCTTTTGATCTGTAGCATTTCTTTTTGGTTCTTTCTTTGTATTTCCATCTCTGCTTACATTGCATACTGTCTACCACATTCATTAGAGCCCTTAGCATATTAACCACAGGTGTTTTAAGTTCCTGGTCTGATAATTCCAACATCCTTGCCGTATCTGGGTCTGGTTTTGTTGTTGGGTTTGCGCTTTCTCTTCAAGCTACGTTTTCTGCCTCTTAGGATTGTACTTTTTTTTTTTTTCTTGATAGCCAGACATGACGTACTGGGTAAAAGGAACAGCTGTAAATAAGCTGTAGTAATGTGATGCTAACGTGTAGGGGGCAGAGAAGGTCTATAGTCCTATGACTAGGTCTCAGTCTTTTAGTGGGCCTCTGCCTCAGAGTGGTGAACTTCACAGGTGCTTTTAAAGTCTGCACCCTCTGCCCCCCACTCTGAGGTTAGGTGGGATTGGAAGGCTAGAGTGGCCATCTGGGTGTTTCCCTCCTCCCATGTGGAAGGCCAGAGCTGGCTAGGGTTGGGTATTTCCTTTCCCCCAGGTCAGTTAGGCTCTGATAAAATCCCATCAGGGTTATGCTCTGGCTAAATAGTTTCTCCTGACAGCCGAGCTTGTTAGGTACAACACAATGCTGCTGTGGAATATTTCAAAGTGATTCTTTCCCACCCCTCTCCCAGCCAGAAGCATGAGGGGATTTTTCTCTGATCTTCACTGTGAGGACGAGGTCCACTACTGGAGGTAATGCTAACATGAATGTGGGGGCCCCTCATGGCTGGGTCCCCCTGGAATTTTTTTTTTAATTCTTATGTTAATCCCCATACATTACATCATTAGTTTTAGATGAAGTGTTCCATGATTCATTGTTTGTGCATAACACCCAGTGCTCTATGCAGAATGTGCCCTCCTCAATACCCACCACCAGGCTAACCCATCCTCCCACCCCCCTCCCCTCTAGAACCCTGTTTGTTTTTCAGAGTCCATCGTCTCCATGGTTCGTCTACCCCTCCGATTTCCCCCGCTTCATTCTTCCCCTCCCGCTACCTTCTTCTTCTTCTTCTTCTTTTTTTTTCTTAACATATATTGCATTATTTGTTTCAGAGGTACAGATCTGAGATTCAACAGTCTTGCACAATTCACAGCGCTTACCAGAGCACATACCCTCCCCAGTGTCTATCACCCAGTCACCCCATCCCTCCCACCCCACCCCCCACTCCAGCAACCCTCAGTTTGTTTCCTGCAATTAAGAATTCCTCATATCAGTGAGATCATATGATACATGTCTTTCTCTGTTTGACTTATTTCACTCAACATAATACCCTCCAGTTCCATCCACGTCATTGCAAATGGCAAGATCTCATTCCTTTTGATGGCTGCATAATACTCCATTGTATATATATACCACATCTTCTTTATCCATTCATCTGTCGATGGACATCTTGGCTCTTTCCACAGTTTGGCTATTGTGGACATTGCTGCTATAAACATCGGGGTGCACGTACCCTTTCGGATCCCTACTTTTGTATCTTTCCCCCTGGAATTTTTAACCCTCAAAATTATCCACGCTGCACCTCCAGCAACTTGTCAGTTATAGGTCAGGTTTCCCAATCCTAGGCCTGGTTCCCATGGAGGTCACTGCTCTTGGATTTCTGCTCTATAATTTAGAATTCTTTGTATTTGCCTGTCCCTCCAATTTTGGGGGTAGCAGTCTGCTCTGTGACCTCACTTGTCTTATGAATCTGGGAAGAGTTGTTGATTTCAGCCCAGAAATGAGAAGTCCTTCATTCCTGTCGTATGGGCTAGTCATGTTTCATCATGTGAATATGCCTCATTTTATCTGTTCATTCACCAGTGGATGGATATTTGTATTATTTCTGTTTGTTTGATTATTCTGAATAATACTGCTATGAGCACCCATGCTCTAATTTTTGTGTGGCCATATGTTTTCATTTCTGTTAGGTATACACCTAGGAGTGAAGTTGCTGGATCATGTATTTGTATATGTTTTAATTTTTGAGGAAATACTGAACTATATCCCAAAGGGGCCACACCATTTTACATTCCCACCAGCCATGTATGAGACTTCTGAGTCTTCCACATTCTTGCCGGCACTTGTTATTATCTTACTTTTTGATTATAGACATCCTAGTGGGTATGAGGTGGTATCTCAATATGGTCTTTTTCTAAAAAAATATTTTATTTATTTGAGAGAGAGCTAGCACAAGAGTGGGGGGAGGGGCAGAAGGAGAGGGAGAAGCAGACTCCCCACTAAGCACAAAGCCTGACATGGGGATTGATCCCAGGACTCCAAGATCATGACCTGAGCCAAAGTCAGACGCTTAACTGACTGAGACACCCAGGCGCCCCTCAAATTATGTGTGATTTATATTTTCATAATTGCTAGTGATGTTGAGCACATTTCCATGTGCTTCGAGCTCACTGACATGTCTTCTTTGGAGAAATGCCTATTCAGATGTTTTGCCCATTTTAAAATTGGGTTGTTCCTTTTTCTATTGTTGAGTTTTGAGCATTCTTTATGTGTTCTAGATAAAAATCTCTCATCTGATATACGATTTCCAAAAGTTTTCATCCGTTGTGTGGGTTGTTTTTTCACCCTCCTGATGGTGCCCTCTGAAGAGCAAGTTTTTAATTTTGATAATGCCCAGGTTCACATTGTTGCTGTTGCCGCCGCCTGTGCATGTGGTGTTGGAACCACTGCCTAACTCAAGTTCCCGAAGACTTACAACTATGTGTTCTTCTAAGAGCCTTGTGGTTTTAGTTCTTACATTGAGATCTTTGATCCATCTTGAGTTAACCTTGGTAGGTGGCGTGAGGCAATGGTCTGCCTTCATTCTTTTGCAGGTGGATTTTATTTGTCTCAGCACAATCTGTTGAAAAGACTAATCTCTCCAGTTTTAATTACTTGGCACCCTTGTTAAGGAAGCAAGGGACCTAAAATATGAGGGCTTATTTCTGGATTCTCAATTCTGTTCCATCAATCTCTATGTCTGTTGTTCGGCCAGTAACTACAGGGTCTTCACTATGGTCACTTTTTGTGTGTGGTAAATTTTGAAATTGGGAATTGTGAGTACTCCACCTTTGTTCTTTTTCAGGATTGTTTTGGCTATTTTGCTTTCCTTGAGCATCCATGTAAGTTTTAGGATCAGCTTGTCAATTTTGGAAAGGAAGTCAGCTAGGATCTTGAGGGGATACTGCTGAATCTGTAGATCATCTTGGAATGTAATTTCATCTTAACAATAGTAAGGTAATAGCTAATCCATGAATGTGGGCTGCTTTCCCATGTCTTTGGGTCTTCTAAAATTTCTTCCAACAATGTTCTGTAATTTTCAGAGTATAAGTTTTACACTTTTTTTTTTGTTAAATGTATTCCTATTTTGATGCCTTTAATGGAATTTTTTTTTAGTTTTTTTTTTCCAGTTTCTTCATTGCAAGTGTATAGAAGCACAACTGATTTTTTTATATTAATCTTGTATTTTTTAAGCTGTTGAACTCATTCAATCTCTCTTTTTTTTTCAGATCCCGTTTAAAGTTCTGAGGGGACATGAGGACCTTGTGAGCTCCTGTAACTTCTGTGTGGATGACACAAAGCTCCTCAGTGGCTCTTATGACTGCACTCTAAAGCTGTGGGTAGGTGGCCTGGTGTAGGTGAGATGAGAACGTCCCAGTAGGGGATATAGGCTTGTGCCATATCTTATGGAGAGTTCCCAGATGCTCAAGGATCCCAAAGACTTGGAGAGAACTTTCTGAGAGAAATGCAAGAAGGAGAAGCCAAGTGACGGTTCAACCCTAGCGTCAAGCCCTGGAGAGAGATGAGTTTAGTGTGGCTGCTGGTGGCCTGTTGATTTGGAAAACATAGGAGCAGGGGATGGGGACAACCGGCGGAACCCCCCACCTACTGTTGGACAGTTCCTGCTGTACCTAGGGCTTACCTGGGATCTCTGAGCTGTGGCCTCTCTTTGGGTCTCCTTCTCATTTGGAAACTTCACTTCCATCCACAGAGTTGGTATGACCAGGCCTAGGTGGTCACAGAGGACAGGAAAGTGGCCAGGCCTGGGACCTGTCCATGAGGGGTGGTTTGGAGGGGCAGGCTTGAGCATGGCTCAGTGTCCCAAGGTGCAGGAAGCAGGGGCGCAAGGAACAGGGGTGTGTGATGGTCAGATGCGGTTGCAGAGACGTGGCCACTGAGAACTCTTCCAAAGCCTCTGGGCATAGCCAGCAGATGCTGGAAGGCCAATTTGGGGGCATTGCTGGTCAGTCAGGAGCGGGTGATGAGGGAGTGGGGATGGGGGATGTCAATGGCCATCAGGGCCCAGGCCACAGATGACTGTGTGGCTGGGGCTGGGCCCATGGGGGACAACAGTCCATTCTGAGTTTTGCCATCTCCTCTGGCTTCAGGGGCAGGAGGGGATAGAAAGGAATCTGGGCTGGTTCCTGGGTTCCGGTTTGGGTAATCAGGTGAAGGATAGCTCCTCACCCTCCAGATGACCACAAGGTCATCTTCTGTGTCATCAGTGGGTACCAAGGCCTGGCAGACTAGGCAGGAGGGTTTGGGGATGGTCCAAGTGGCTCAGCTGTGTGACCCTGGGTGGTCACATGACCTCCTGGGCCTCCCTGAAACTCTCCAGGTCCAGCTGCATACTGGGGCTACCCTGGGGCCTGCCTGGATGCCCAACAGCCATCCGTTCCCCACCTCTGCTGTGGCTCATGAGCTCCTGCTGGGAAAACTTCTGGTTCTTCTGAGAGCCTTAAACCCTTTCCCAGCCCTCTGGGGAGACTGAGGAGCCAGGGGCGAGGGGGCTCTATGGGTTGTCATCACCCAGGGAAGGAGGGGGGGGGGCAGCTTTCCAAGTGTGCATCCTGCTTGGCCAGCTCAGATCCTCCCCTCATTCTTCTCACCTTTTGAACCAGTGGAGGGACTCACAGGGGTTTCTGTCTGTTTGGGCCAAAGGCTCTTGTCTCTAAAAGGGGAAATCCACCTGTTTTATCTTGTCCCAAGATTAGAGACCATCCACTGAGATGTCCCTGGTTCTCCACAGTGGTCTGGCTGCCTAGTCCACACCACTGTTTCCAGGATGCAGTCACTTCCGCCTGTCCAAGTGTCCCGATACCAGCCTCGCTCATGGCCTTGCCTGCTTCTGCCAATTTCTCCAGGTCCCTCCCACGCCACTCCCCACCCCCAGCCCTTGCCAGAGTCACCAGTTGTCTGCCTTGGCTGGCCCCATTGACACCTCCTCCAAGAAGTCCTCTTTCCTCCTCCCGGTTCTCTTTTCCCCACCTTTCCCTTTGGCTGGCTTCTCCCCTGGCTCTCCCTGCCCCAGTGTAGCTGCCATTCCTGAGCGCTCCCTGGGTAGATGACTCAGCCATTGCCCGGCACACTGACTTCTCCTGTCATGGTATCTTGGCCAAAATGTCCCCTTGCTTCTTCCTCCTCTCCCCACTCCTGTCACCTTGCATCTCCTATCCCCCCTCTTGGGCCCCACCCCGAACCCAAGCATCTGATTTAATCTTTTGGAAGCTCCCTTTACCCTCACTGTGGACCATTGTGAATAATTTGCAAAGTCCATACATATATGAAGAAGTTGGGGAAAAATCATTTTTTTTTGAGAGATTGAGAGAGAGAGGGGAGATGGAGGGGCAGAGGGAGAGAGAGAATCTCAAGCAGACTCTCTGCTGGGTGCAGAGCCCGAAGTGGGGCTCGATCTCACAACTGTGAGATCATGACCTGAGCTGAAACCAAGGGTCAGACGCTTAACCGACTGAGCCGCCCAGGGACCCTGGGGAAAAATCATTCTTAATCCTGTACCCAATATCCCTCTAATATATTGGCATGCCTCTTTCCAGTCATTAAGAAATAGCAACTTTGGTGGTTTTCCTCACAGCACAGAGAAGAAACAAGAGCCATCACTTCACAACCCTGGAGTTAACTGCTGTGAAAATGTTGGATGGGCACCTGGGTGGCTCAGTCGTTAAGCATCTGCCTTCGACTCAGGTCATGATCCCAGGGTCCCGGGATGGAGCCCCGCATTGTGCTCTCTGCTCAGCAGGAAGCCTGCTTCTCCCTCTCCCACTCCCCCCTGCTTGTGTTCCCTCTCTCGTTGTGCCTCTTTAAAAAAAATGTTGGGATATAAGTTTATTTTTTTCTTGTTCGCACACGTATACCCATGTTTACTAAATTGAGACCATAAAGAAACACTGTTTATATAACCACGATAAACTTGGGGTGTGGGTGTTGTCACATTTCCCTATTTTCCCAACTATTTAGTGGAGGCCCTCTTTTCCTCCCCTTCACTGAAAGTATGACCAGTACCCCCGCCTTGAATTATCTGAGTCAGTTATCTGAGTCCACAGAGGGGTTCCTGCCTCCAAATGCCAGGTGAAAAGGAAGCTGTCTTTCGCTTATTTATTTCAAGAAACAGTCAGTACAAAACAGAGACATTTCCACTGCTTTTGGATTTCACTAACAAAATCTGGCTTGTTTGCCATCTGCTTCTTGTGGAAGGATTCTCTTCACAAGCAGTGCACCTGTTCCAAAAGGGTTCTCTGTCTACGGGTGCTGTTCCTCTACCTGGCCAGCAGGTGTCACTATTGAGTGCTGAAGCTGCACATGGACCCCCTGCTGAGGGTCCATTCCAGGGCTGACCTTAGCCTGCCCCGGGGTGGGCTGCACAGACCGCAGTCCCAGGCCCCACAGTGATCGTTTTCTTAGTTCCATGTTTGTGCTAGAGCCACGCCCCAGCCGGGGAGGCTGGATCGCAGGCAGGGGACTCGTTCTTTTCTCCCAGCCAGTAGACTTGTGAATCCAGGCTTGCAGCTTGGATGTGTTCTGTCCTGGTGAGTTCTTCCTTGGATTCCCGCTATCTCTTCCTGCCTCTGATTAGGGCCTGCTGGGTTCCCCCAACACGACCCCACTGTTTCAAGTCCTAACGGAGCGGGGGTTGAGGGCCTGGGTTTGTGTAGAAAAGGGTTCCTATAGCAGGTGTGAGACTGCCGTGCAGGCTGGCCTTGGCAGGCATCTGGGAGCTGGACTGGCCCATGGTGTCCTGCAATCCGCTAAGTGATAAGGAGGGCTCAGTGTACCCAGACTGTTGGCGTAAGCCATGTGGTTCATGCTGAGCACCTGCTTTCCTTCTGGGAGTCTGGATTTTGGTGTGTGCTAGGGAATCCCCCCAAAAACCCGGGGCCCCAAGGCTCAGGCACATCTCCCCGATAGATGACACATCACACGTGTTATCACAACTGGTTGCTGGAGGAATTAGGCATGTCCTTGTGACCCACTGGAGAGACTCTTGGAAGCTTGTGCCTCGTCTCCTCTGGACTCCACCCCAGGTTCCTTCCCCTTTGCTGATTTTGCTTTGTGTCCTTTGCTGTAATAAATCTTAGCTGTGAGTCTGACTATGTGCAGGATCCTGTGGGGATCCTGGAGAATTACCGAGCCTGGGGGTAGTCTTGGGGACCCCTGACAGAGGGTTCTTTGCCCCCCAACACAACTTGGGCTCTTTCTTTCTTTCTTTCTTTCTTTTTTTTTTAAGATTTTAGTTGTTTGTCAGAGAGAGAGAGTGATGAGCGAGCACAAGCAGGGGAAGTGGCAGGCCGAGGGAGAAGCAGGCTTCCCGCTGAGCAGGGAGCCCGATGCGGGGCTCGATCCCAGGACCCTGAGATCATAACCTGAGCCGAAGGCAGACGCTTAACCGACTGAGCCACCCAGGTGCCCCTCGACTTGGGCTCTTAATACAAAATGGGCTCTGCGCATCCGGAAGTACTGTCCCAGGCCTGCCCCGGGCAGGCCAGAAGCCCCCGTGCTCCGCATTTTCACCCCGCAACCCAAGCCCTTTCTCGGAATTCACTGTCTTACCAGTAACCTGTTTTTCAAGGGGACTTTCCACCGCAGCTTATCCTGAAAAGCTCTGGGCACATTTCTAACTGAGAATATTTCACCTCTGCCACAACGGGCATTTTCTCTTTGGCACCTTGTTTTCTTCTCTTCATGGTCTCCAGCTATTGCCGGGCTTCGATCTCATTGTCGTCTTCAGTCATCAGCCGCCCGCGTGCTAACAGGGGCCGGCGCCCCATGTTTGGCCTGCTGGGGTCTGTTTTAGCCGCTCCCCTGAGGTGACTCATGCCACTGTGCCCGCCATCCCCTCTAACACCTGATGGACCTTTCTCCGCACAAGCCTTGGACTGGGGTGGGCAAGGGTGGCCCTGTTAGGAGGGACCCCTCGGAGTCGCACTGCTGGGTCAAAGGGCGTGAACTCTTTCAACAAGTTCTTGAAAGGTCTTGTGAGATTCTGCCAAGCCCCTTCGGCCGGTAGAGATGGAGGAAATTGTCCGTGGCCCTGTCCCCCTGGGGGCGCCTGTGCAGGGGAGGGGGCGTTCTCCAGGGAGGCTGTGGGGGGCAGGGCGCCCTCGCTGCTCTGGGGAGAGGCAGCGGGGCGAGGGGCGGCGTGGGACCAGGGGTCGTCACACATTGCTGCCGTGGACGAGCTCAGCGCGCAACTTCCGCCCACGGCTGGGTGACCTCGCTCTCCCCCTCTCTCTCCTGTTGATTTGAGGATGCTGTGGATGGCTCAGTCATTCGGGATTTTGAGCAGAGGCCCAAAGCTCCTGTTTCAGAGTGCAGCGTGACAGCTGACGGCAGAAGGTGACCTTTCCCTCGTCCGGCGCTGGGTTGGAGGAGCGAGGGGGCAGGCCAGCGAGCAGCACGCCAGGGACGTTTCTCTTCTCCCGCCTCTGTCCCCACGGTTCCCACGTTTTGCTGGGAGAGTCAAGGGGATGTGGCAACTCTTGGAAAATGTAAAGCGCTGACAAGACCGCACGTATGGCGGCTCAGACAAAGCCGGTCTGCCTTTCCTTCACGGAGATGCTTTTCCGTGGTCACACCCGTGGCCCTGATGAAGCTGCAAGCGGCCACAGCGACTGAGGCCCAGGTGGCATCTCACAGGGGGAAACGGAGGCCCAGGACATGAGATAGGCCTTTAAAACACAAGGGGCTTTGCTTTTTTTTTTTTTTTTAAGGTTTTATTTATTTGGTGTCCTAAGGACAACTTTCTTTTCTTTTCTTTTTTTTAAGATTTTATTTTTTTATTTGATAGAGAGAGAGAGAGACAGTGAGAGAGCGAACACAAGCAGGGGGAGTGGGAGAGGGAGAAGCAGGCTTCCCACTGAGCAGGGAGCCCAATGTGGGGCTCCATCCCAGGACCCTGGGACCATGACCGAGCCGAAGGCGGACACTTAACTGACTGAGCCACCCAGGCGTCCCAAGAGGCTTTGCTTTAAAACAGATTTGCTTGTGCCCCGAGCAGCAGCTACAAAGCTCGTAAAAACTCGCATGGGAATTTATCCTCCATGGGGGACACGGATTGCCACAGAAACATGCAGAGGAGAGAGGTACATGTATATTAGTACGGATAAAGGTACATTTATATTATTTTACTAAATGTACAAGAAAACATTTCAGAACAAAGTAAGCTGTCAAAGTGTTCCTGTAAAAAGACAGCCGCGTGAGCAGAGAAGGAAAGGGTTGGTCCGCGTGAGTGGTAGGTAGCCCCTCAGAAGAAGACTCATTCGCAGAAAAGAAGAAACAGTCCCTTTAATGCCCTGAAGGTGGAAGAACGTATCTGGGTGGCTGAGGGACTCAGGAAGAGCACGCAGTGGTGCCCGGCGTGAGGTTCTGTCCGTTTCCAGGGAGGCTCATGGAGGGGGCTCAGGGAGCATCTTGAGGAAGATTCGGGGATTACTTTGCAGTCTTGGTCCTAAGTTATAGACATTTTCTATGAAGAATTTTCTATGTTTTTTTTTTTTCATAGAACCCATAGCCATAATGGTCTGGGTCATTTTCTTGGCAGAATTATCACAGCGTCCTATGACAAAGCGGTGAGGGCTTGGGACCTTGAGACAGGCAAGCTGCTGGTGAGTGTGGCCCGCCCAGTGCATGGCAACACAGGCTCGTGCCTGGGCTTGGTGGGGGCAGGGAGAGGGGGGCCTCAGGCGGGGCCTGGGGTGGGAAGGGAAACCAGTCTTTCAGAAAAGGAGAATTTTCTCAGGGACACCAGGTGCTGGAGGGGGGTGCATCAGGGAAGGAAACTTCTTGAGGCAGGCAGAGGAGGGCTTTTGCTGGAAGGATGGGAAGGGTTTGGATACACAAGCAGGGGGAGTGGGGGAGAAAGGGGCATGGCATTCCAGGCTGAGGGAAATGCACAGGCAAAGAGACTCTCCCCTGTTGGGGTGTTGGGATTTGATGGGGTAGGAAGTAGAGCTGAGGCCATGGGACAAAGACCACGTGGTGAAAGCATGAGTGTTCTGGGGATGGTCTTCTCCCAAGCTTGGAAGGGCCACCATCCATCCATCCGAACCAGCCTGAGACCATCTCTGTCCCATGCCCTGGCAGCCCCGGCCCTGCCAAGGGGGGCTCCCCAGGGAGCTCCTCATCGCCTCGCCTTTGCTCCTCTTTTCTTCTTAGTGCAAAGATCAATTTATAGTCACCATAAACACCCCAGAGATTATAGTTAATATGTTGGCATCTCTTTTCCTATGTCTGCGCATATTTCCAGATGAACACAGGTGAGTATGTTCTGTTAACAACGTAGCATCATTCTGTGCATACTTTCTGGATCTTGACTTTTTTTTTTTTCACTCAAAAATAAATAGTGGGTAAGTACACATCGACGTCATCCTTTCTCATGGACGCATGGATTCCATGGGATGGATAAGTCAGGCTGTATTGCACTATTCCCCAGTAGGACATTAGGGCTGTTTTTACTTTTCTCTATCATAAGTGATGCTATGATGAGGAAATTTTGTGTGTAAATTTTTATACACACGATGCAATATTTTTAAGGAAATAGAGCTGGATTTTATTGCTATAAGTAGAGCTGGATTTTATTGCTAATTTGGTATAGAAACATGGCCTTTTAAAAATTATCCTCTGGACATCTGTGCCAACTCCTCTCCGATGCACTGGAAGGGTGCTCACTATCTCACCGGCCAGATAGCATGATTTTTAAAAAATTTTAGCCCACTTTGGTTGGTGGAAAAATGAGATTAGCATTGATTGCTCCTGACTTTGAGCATTTATTCCAAATGTTTGTTTCTTCTCTTATACATTTCCTGCTCTTGTCTCCAGCCAGTTTTTCTATTTGAGATGCTTTTCTTTTTCTTCTTTAAACATCTTTTTAGTGCTTTGATTTATTTTTGTTGCCCCAGTGATCCACGCCACTTGCCAACTAGAGAGCTGAATTAGTTATCCACCATTGTTGGGCAAATTAGCCTGAAACTTAACAGTTAGAAACAACAAACGCTTATTATCTACCACTTTCTGACAGAAATCTAGGAGCAGCTTAGCTGGGTGGTTCTGGTTCAGGTTTCTTACGAGGTCACCATTCAGATGTCCCCTGGGGTACAGTCATCTGAAGGTTCAACTGGGGCTGAGGACTCCCCTTCCAAGATGGCGCACTCGGATGGCTTTGGTCAGGAGCCCTCAGTTGCTCTCCGCCATAGGGCTGCTTGAGTGTCCTCAGGAGGTGGCAATTTGCTCCCCCAGAGTAAGTGATCCAAGAGAGAGCAAGGAGGAAGCCACGGTTTCTTTTATGACCTGGTCACACACTGTCACTTCTGCCATATTCTATTCGTTAGAAGTGAGTCAACAAGGGGCGCCTGGGTGGCTCAGTCGTTAAGCGTCTGCCTTCAGCTCAGGTCATGATCCCAGGGTCCTGGGATCGAGCCCCGCATCGGGCTCCCTGCTCAGCGGGAAGCCTGTTTCTCCCTCTCCCCCTGCTTGTGATCCTGCTCTCGCTGTGTCTCTCTCTGTCAAATAAATAAATAAAATCTTTAAAAAAAAAAAAAAAGAAGTGAGTCACCAAGTCCAGCCCATGCTCAAGGGGTGGGGAATTAGGCTCTACCTTTTGGAAGGACTGGTGAAGAATTGTGGGTGTATTTTAAAACTGTCATAGTGGCAATACCATAATTTGTAAGGTACAGAGAGACTGTCCTTTCCTAGAATGTTGAGTGCTCATTGTCCCCTTCTTGAGGTTTGGTGCCCGTCTCTCCCGGGAGAGTGTGGGCAGCCTGAGGGGCTGGGCTGGGGTGTCTTGTCCATGGTGCGAGGCCCAGTGCAGACACCTAATAAACACTCATTTACCCAACTGAGTAGGAGGAAAGTTGGCCATTACGAGAACCTTGTGACTGGTTCCACTAGATGCTCTACCTATCCTTGTCCATCTGTCCTGCACACAGATTCATTAATTACATTAATTAATTAATTAAACCAACCCCAGTTTAAAATTCAGTTCCTTATTTGCACTAGCCATTGCAAATACTCAATGGCCCCATGTGGCCCAGAGACTAATTAATGTATTGGATGGTGCATAGATGGAACATTTCTGTCATCACAGAAAGTTCTACTGGACCACAGGGCTAGAGAGAAAACCACCTTTTGATTGTTGCCCTATTCAGTGGAAGATCAATCACGAAACCTTCATAGCCTCCTGTAAGGTTTCTCCTGATGGCAAATACGTGGTCTCGGCCTTGGATGTGGACCGCGCAATCTGTATAACAGACGCAGAAAATGCCACCACCGTGTCGCACATCAAAAGTGAGTTTGCAGGGGCTCCCTGCTCTGTTCTGTCTGCCATGGTAACAGCCACTTGTCACTTGACCGACAGTGACTTTCGATGGCCTTATCTGGTGAGGCTATAATGAGCCACATCATTAGCCACGGGACACTCACTGATAAAACACCAGCGGCTAAGACCTTGCCCGATTCTCATCGGTGAAGGCTAATCACAGGATTAGCCCCGTGCTTGTCATAAATGAAACAGTGTTCTGGTCCAGCGTCACGTGGACAGGTAAAGCCCAAACTTTTATCGAGTGGAGGCTTGGCCTTCATAACGTTTTTATCTGTAAAGATAATAAGCATCAGATGTCAGTTTCCTGGTTGTGACATGGTATAACAATTATACTCTTGTATAAAAGCTGTTTCTTTTGGGGGAAACTGGGTGACAGGCATACAGGATCTCTCTGTCTTACTCCTTACAACTGCATGCAACTTGACGGTTATCTCAAAATAAAACATTAAAAAAAACATGTAATCATCGTAAAAAATGTGGTAAGTACGTAAAGTTAAAAAGTGAAAGGCTGCTCTATGTGTCCTGTCTTCTTCACTGGGGTGTCTATTATTAACAATACGTTGCTGGGTGGCCTTCCTGACCTCAGTGAGTGTGCACGTGAGTGTGTGTGTTTGCACACTCCATGCCTACTTCCCACGTGTACCTTGTGTTTCTGTTTCTGAGCACGGACCTGGGACATGGGCGCTGCCCCCCGGCTGCACCTCCCTTTTCTGTGTCCCCTCATCCTCTACCTGTCCTCAGCCTCCAGCTTCTAGCTGCACACCATGCTTCTCCACGCTCTGTCCCACCTTCAGGCCTTTGCACCTGCTACTCCTTCTGCTGGGAGCCCTCTTCCTATTCTGGTTCCCCTGCTAACTTTTAAGGTCCCTCCTCAACCTCTCAGGGCTGGGCCAGGAGCCGTGACCTACCGCACACCCCTCTCGTGGCCCCCAACGTGCTATGGGCTGTTGCTTGCACAAGGGCATCTCCCCATCAGACTGGGAGCTCTGTGGGGACAGGGAGCCATTCGGCCGTGCCTCTCGTTCTAAGCCTGGCACATGGTCGGCACCCAGGAAATGTTTGTGCAAGTGTAGAGTCCCTTGTGAAACTGGTATTGTGTTTCTGTAACATGGTCGCTGCCTGGGGGGGCCTGTGGAATGCCAGGTAATGAGTTGCTTTCCCTGTGCCTCAGACCATCACAACCGGTCCCTCACAGCGTGCTGCTTTGACCCCGACAGCCAGAAGGTGGCTTCCGTCTCGCTGGACAAAAGCATCAAGATCTGGGATATTACATCCCAGGCCACGCTGCTCACCATCACCAAGTGAGGAGGGGCCCCCTCCTGCAGCAGGGGGGTGGGCCCAGGTCCCCGTTCACGCCCTCCTGGATTCGGCCTGCACACCATCGGCTTGCGATCGGGTGTCCACATGGGGCATCTCTAGCTTGGTCACGGGTGCTTGGAGGAGGCTGGAGATGGAGAAAGGGAAGGCGGGAGCCAGGTGGGGGAAACACCACTAGCTGTGGCTAGTGGGCAGGGACAGGGCTCAGGTGCATTTGTTTTCATGTGAGCCAACCCTGGAAAACATTGTGCAGAGCTACCCCATCTCCCTCCCAAATGTGAATTTCCAATGTCTCCTGTAAAAGGGGAAGATCTGATCGTCCAGGGTGGGCAAGGGTTCCCTGGCAGGTGGCCCCCACCGGGTTGGGGGGAGCAGGCCTCTCCAGCAGGCCCTGGAGTCAGGATCCCAGAAGTGTATATGCCCCGGCACCCTGCCTGCTGCGCTCAGTGACGAGCCCTGCTGGCCCGGGACAGGCTGTCCCTTGGGGATCTGGCCCAGAGTTAAGAGTGTGCAGGTTCGTATCCTGTGTGACCTTGGGCCTTAGATTCCTCACCTGCAAACTGAGCAGAGGCGAGGTCTGAGCAAGACGGCACACGCTGGTCCTCAGGACGGGCCACACGGTGCATGCTCAGCACATGCTCTCTTACTGAGAGGGACTCTCAGGGTCGGGGGTGCTATGGGCCACTTCCTTAGGGCAGGGAGGGGTGCGGGCAGTGGAGGGGGCTGCAGTTCCTGCTGTGGGTGTCACAGCCCACTGTGTTCTGTTTTCCCCATGGGGGTGGAAAGAGAAATAAGCAAAATGTTTATTGGTATTTTTGATCAACCTAAATGTATGATTTTTTTTTTTTTGAAATATAGCTTTTAGCAAGAAAAGATAAAGGCAAAGATTCTCAGTGCCACGTGACAGGGATGGCTTCAGGGTATGCAGCCTCTGAAGTTACACAGGGTCCCCACACAGAGTGCCCCACGCTTGATTTCATACTCTGCTGTCAACGTCCTTAAATTCTTAGTTTTTGAACAAGGGGCCTTGCATGTTTTTATTTCCAAAATATGTAAATTACTTTTTGAAAATGTAAAATATGCAACACAGTACAAAATTAAAAAGGAACAAAAGAATATCTAGTGAAAAATAGCTCTTACCTGTCTCGAGGTCATTCACTTTCCCCTTTCCCTCTTTCCTGTCTGTCTTTCATTCTCTCTTGACAGCCTTATTGAGGTATAATTCACACATCAGAGAATGCACCCATTTCAAGTGAATAGTTCCATGATTCGGGGATATCACATTACTTTTTAAATTGTGGTAAAACTATATATAATGCAGAATTTTCATTTTAACCATTTTTTAAGAGATATATTTATTTTAGAGAGAGAAAGTGTGGCAGTGAGGAGAAGAGGGAGAGGGGGAGAGAGAGGGGGGAGGGGCAGAGGGAGAGGAGAGGGAGAAATCTCAAGCAGGCTCCATGCCCAGTGTGAGCCCCAAGCAGGGCTCGATCTCACAACACGTACATTATGACCTGAGCCGAAATCAAGAGTTGGACGCTTCACTGACTCAGCCACCCAGGTGCCCCTCCCCTTCCTTCCTTAAGGATATTTTTGCCAGATATAAAAATCGGGGTTGACTGTTTTTTTTCTTTCATTATTTGAAAATCTGTCCTGTCATTTTCTTCTCATCTTCATGGTTTCTGATGAAGAATCCACTGCCATTCAAATTGTTTTTCCCCTGTAGGTAAAGGGCCATTTCTCTCTTGCTGCTTTCAAGACTTTTTTCTTTGTCTTAAGTTTTCAGAAGTTTAATTATGTATTTATTTAATTTCATTTTTTCTAAGTAATCTCTAACCCCAGCATGGGGCTTGAACTCATGACGTAGAGATCAGGTGTTGCATTTGAAGTTTAATTATGATATGTCGGGGGTAGATTTCTTTGGGTTTATCCTACTTTAGTTTCATTTAGCTTTTTGAATCTGTAGGTTTATGTCTTTTGTCAAATTTGGTAAAATTTCAGATATAATCTCTTTGATTACTTTTTCAGTGCTACCTCTTTTCCCTCTGGGACTGTGATGACACAAATTTTAGATCTTTTGTTATAGTCCCACAGGTCTCTCAGGCTGTTTTTTTCTTCCAGCCTATTTTTTGGACTGTTTAATTTATATTGTCTGTCTCCATATTCACTGATTCTTTTCTCTGTCCTTTTCATTGAATTTTTAATTTTGGATATTCTATTTTTCAGTTCTAAAGTTTCACATCTTCGATTTCTTGGCAGAGGCTTTCTATCTTTTCATTTGCTTCAAGCATGATTATAATTGTCCATAGAAGCATTTTTATGGTGGCTGCTTAAAAATCCTTGTCAGATAATTCTGTCTGTGTCATCTCAGTGTTGGGCATCTGTTGATTACCTTCTCATTCACAATGAGATATTCCTGGCTCTTAGTATGATGAGTGATTTCTCTTTGTGTTGTGGACGTTGTGTGTATTAATTATATTAGAAAACTCTCAGTCTTAAAATCTTGTTCTAGCAGCCCACCTCAGTCTCAGTAGAGCCTGGCAAGCATGGCAGTCTAGGCTCCCCTCTTGGCCCTTGTTGACAAGGGTGGGGATGGGATGCAGGTTTTCCTGAGATGTTTGGCTGGAATAAGTTGGGTCGTGTCTACAAGTTTTCCATCTTGTTAGGCTATCCATTTGGCTAGAAAGAACAGGCTTTTCTTGGGGGCCTTTTTTATGGTCCCCATTGTTTCTTGGGTTATAGGCTTTTCCAGTATTCAGTACAGGAGATATGAAGAAAAATAAAACCCGAGGGATGCACAGCACACCATTCTTGGGTCCCAAGATGTCATGCTGGTCTGCATTCTTGTCTCCATCTTTCCTAGTCTCCTCTTTGCTTTATAAATGCCCAGGATTGTGAGCTGTACTTAGCAGAAGAAATCAGGAGAAGTGCATCGATTCTATCCTGTCCAGAAGCAAGGGCAACATAAGCACTTTCCCCAAACTTTTGTTAAGTACAACCATCTTTTATGAGAAGTGGAATTTATTTGAAATGAGAGCCCCATCCTGGAAAATAGAGATAGCCCTGGTTTAAATCCCAACAACAGTGTTTGGATTCTGAGGAAGACTTTTTATCCATCTCCAGTATATGCTGGGATGGCTCTTAGCCTAACGGCCACAGGGATTTGGAAAGTTTTACCCTGGATACCCCTGGGAAGTTGACATTTCTCCTTTGCTCTTACTCAGTCTGTGCATTACGAAGAACTGAAACAGAGTGCAAAACTCTGGCCTGAGCTCTAGAAAAAACAGTTTTGTCCAAGCTTTCCTTCAAGTAAAATGACTGATTTTATGATCCAGCCTACTCAGAGATGCTCATCTATGTTTATAGGTTTCTCTTGAAAACTGTTTATAACAGAAGATGAGGTTCATGGGGAAAATACTTTGAGGATCACTAAGAAAACAAAAACAGCACAATTCTGACAGATTTTTTTTCTTTTTTTAAAAAAAGACATACAAAAGTTGAGAATGGAGAACTCAAAACTTAATTAAATGCACAGCATTCAAATATGCTTTAATGATACTGAAGACAGATGAAGAGAGAGGGAGTAGTTGGGAGGGGAAGTGGGAGGAAGTGGTAAGAGAGGGGTGGGGAACGAGGGGCCTCCACATCTCAGAGAAAAAGGAGGTGGAGGGTGAGCAGGAGAAACCCACTTTGTAAGTGTGATCCAGTATGAGACCTGAAGGGCTGTTATTCTATTGACCACTACTAACAGATTTTCTGATGCTCTTTTTCCTCAAGTCTCAGGTAGCTCTAAATAGTGCAGTCGTTCTCAACCAGGGGCAATTTTGTCCCCCAGTGGACAATTTGCCAATGTCTGGAGACATTTTTAATTGTCACAGCTGGATGTAGGGCTACTGGCATCTAGTGGGTAGAGCCCAGGGATGCTGTTCAACATCTTACAATGTATGGGACAACCCCCTACCCAAAGAATTGTGGATAGCACAGAATGTCCATATTGCCATGGTTGAGAAATCCTGGAATAGTGTGGCATAGTCAGAGCAATTAAGATCTGGATCATGGTAATATATATACAATGGAATCTTACGCAGCCATCAAAAAGAGCGAAATCTTGCCATTTGCAATGACATGGCTAGAGCTAGAGTGTATTATGCTAAGTGAAATAAGTCAGTCAGAGAAAGACAAATACCATATGATTTCACTCATATGTGGAATTTAGGAAGCAAAACAGATGAACATAGGGGAAGAGGGGAAAAAGAGAGAGAAAGAGGGAAGCAAACCATAAGAGACTCTTAACAAACTGAAGGTTGATGGAGGAAGGTGGGTGGGGGATGGGCTAAATGGGTGATGGGCATTAAGGAGGGCACTTGTTGTGTTGAGCACTGGGTGTTGTATGTAAGTGATGAATCACTAGATTCTACTCCTGAAACCAATATTACACTATATGTTAACTAACTAGAATTTAAATAAAAATTTGGGGAAAAAAAAAAAAGATCTGGACCATGGTAGGCAGTGATTAGAGGACTGATGTCCATTAAGTCACAGGGGATCAGCTCCAGGGCCCCTCATCTTAGCTGTGTCCTCAGATCCTCCAGGCATGAAATGCTAATGTGCACACCCTTCCATCTGTGTTTCAGGGCGCATTCCAGTGCAATTTCAAACTGCTGTTTTACCTTCAGTGGCCATTTCCTGTGTACAAGCTCTTGGGATAAAACCTTAAAAATATGGAACGTCCATACAGGGGAGTTTCGGAACTGTGGAGCCTGTGTGACTCTGATGAAGGGCCATGAAGGTTCTGTGAGCTCCTGCCACTTTTCCAGAGACAGTGAGTAATTAACATATAGAAAGACTTCACACCTATGGGAGTGCTAGGGCAGATCTCCTCATGTTCTATTCCCACGGACTTGCCGTAGTATAGAGAGGCAATTTCTCATGATGCCAATGGTGAGGGTGGATTTATTTTCTATGAGAACACAAAAGCCAAGAGGGACATTCATAGGCATTAGTTTGCAAGTAGCGGAGACTCAGCTTAATGTGGCTTAGCAGCCAAAGATATATATTAACCCCTGTAATGGGGAAGTCCAAGAGCTGATCTCACTTTGGGTGTGGCTGGGTCCAGACACTCAGACTGTGCTTTCGAGGAGCCAGTCCTAGAGAAAGAGAGACCCTTCTTTTAGATGGTACCAGCGCAAGTCCCAGGAAAGTCTTTCATTGGCTCAGCTTAGGACACACCCCCATCTCTGAACCAACACTTTAGCGGGGGATGAAAGGCTCTGATTGACTAGGTTTGAGTGACTCACCCACCTCCCTGAGCTAGAGGTCGGAGTCAGTACCCTCCAACCAGAAGGAATGAGAGTATTGTATGGGGTGTTTCCCCATGGGAAATTGGGGTGTTGTTGACAAATGAAGGGTCACAGATGCCAGCAGGGATGATGACAGGAAGCGGCCTCAGGGCACTAGCCGCAGTGAGGGAAGTGACGCCTCCTGACACCCAGGAGCCAATGGCTTTACTCTCCATTCTCGTGGGAAGCGGGGTTCGCTCTGTGTGTGGTTCAGGGGCCCCCAGCTAGTACAGAAGCAATCAGAGCCTGGCTTGCGAAATGCTAGGGTGTTTTTGAACAACTCTTCCTCTTCACAAGCAGTCTCTGTGAGTTAAAGCCCATTATGAGTCATCCCACTGGTTTCTGTCCTTGTATTTTTGGGGTTCAGAGTTGCCTACAGTCAATCATCACTATTAACACATTCCACATTTGTTGGGTAAAATTTATTCTTAACCCTAAAATCAATACTTGTGGCATTTTTGGGGCGCCTAGGTGGCTCAGTTGGTTGAGCGACTGCCTTCAGCTCAGGTCATGATCCTGGAGTCCCGGGATCGAGTCCCGCATTGGGCTCCCTGCTCAGCAGGGAGTCTGCTTCTCCCTCTGACCCTCACCCCTCTCATGCTCTCTCTCTATCTCATTCTCTCTCAAATAAATAAATAAAATCTTAAAAAAAAAATACTTGTGGCATTTTTGTGATGAGGCACGGCGTGTGGACATGCGCAGGGCAGTGAAGACTGTGAGTTAGCCTATGCACACACTCCCAGCTGCATTTGAACAAGGCGACCCTCTGCCTTCTTGTTTCAGCTCTCTTATTGGAAAGTGTCCATTTCGCAGTCCCTTTAGTGCCCAGTTATTTTTGCATGTTGTGGTTTTGGTTGGTGATTTTGCTGTTTAAAGGGCCCCCAAGCACAGGGCTGAAGTGCTTGCTGTCCAGTGTTCCTCAGTGCGAGAAGGCGGTGACTCGCCTTACAGGGAAAACATGGGTGTTGGATAAGCTTGGTTCAGGCATGAGCTCTAGCACTGATGGCCATGAATGTAATGTTAATGAATAAACACTATGTATCAACTAAAGTGTGTTTCAACAGAAACAGACCTAAAACAAGGTTACGTACTGATCGGTTAATGAAGTGTTACGACCAGAGAGGCTCCTAGGAACCTAACCCTATATATCCCCTAGGAGAAATTGTTCACCATTGACTAATTCAGGGTCTGTGATGGCTTTACAGAACATAACTGCCACGAATAATGAGAATGGACTGTAACTGGTTGCGGGTCATGGAGCCACCCCAGGAAGGGGTTTGAGGGTCCTTGGAGTGAACCATGGTAGCACCTCACAAGTGTAACCTCAGCCCGCTTTGACCTTGCTGAAGGAGGAAGCAGTTGGCAGGGAAAGATGACCCCCCCACCCCCTGAAACTTTATCATTTTGTGTTGTAGCCTCTTTTCTCGTGTCTGGAGGGTTCGACAGGACTGTGGCTATCTGGGATGTAGGAGAAGGCTACCGGAAGCTCTCCCTGAAGGTACCGATGTCAGCATCAGATAGAGGGTCAATGCTGGGTGCCGGTGCTGGGGATACAGCAGTGGGTGAGACAGACCTAGATGTCCTCACTGGAGCCGACACCTCTGTGGAGAAGAACAGACAAGAAACCAACAAGCAAATCATCGACCGTGATGAGTGAAACAGAAACCAGAACAGGGTGATGTGAAAGAAATAGACCCCAAGGACTAATCCACGGTGGGTGGGCAGGGAGGGCTTGTTGGAGAAGGTGGCATTTGAGCTGAGAACTTGAAGGCAAGGAAAGCCTGGGTGAATGAGGATCTGGGGGAAGGGCATTCTAGGCAGAGGAAACAGCAAATGCAAAAACTCAGAGGTGGAAAAGTGTCTAAGAACAGCAGAAATTACTCTACAGAAAGATGAATACCACAATGAGGCATACACAGAAAGCTACGGGCTCCAAAATGGTGGGTTTCTGAGCGCTTTTGCCTACAAGTTAGAGGAGACTCAATTCAAAGTGGCTTTATAATGAGGGGATGGATTGACCCAACTTGGCAGGAATCCAGAGAGGTTAGGCAGTCCCAGGACTGGCTACAGCAGCGCCTCTGAACCAAGTGCCCCCTTCCCCAAGATTGCTGCAGCCTCCCTGGTCCTGTGATCTCACGGTTTGGCGGTGAATGCTTGCATCCACGACTCTTGGTCCCTCTGTTCCCTGTGGCCCGAGCGCAGACTTGCCCCCCCACCCCTTGATCACCACAACATTCAGGCTCCCGGGGCTGGGCTACCTGGAAGGCTCTTCGCAAGGGTTTTGGGGGAGGCCAAGGGAGGTTACATCACAGCAAATAAACAGCTTACAACTGAGTGTTCAACCTCCCTGTGTTTAAAAGTCCCTTTGTCCTCTCTCTATTTTCCCCATCAAGCTCCTCTCCTTTGTTATGCATGGCACTTTGACTTCTCTCCTGCTCCCCTTCCTCCTACCATACCACACTGGCTCGCCTTTGCCTCTTTCCAAAAGGGGAAGGCCAAAGAATGGTCAAGATGCTGATGCAGAGCCCTGACGTCATTAAGTGTCTCTCTCCTCTGAGCTCCTTTTTACCCAAGGAAAATAACCCCCCATTTGCTTAGGCCACTGGGGATAAGTCTGCAGTGATTTGAAGCAAAAGCCCCCTTACCAGGAGGACCTCGGAGTGGTTAGTTCCCAGAATAGAGAATGCAAACGAAAACCTGCAAGAGGTGCTCTGGGACCAGCTGGGAATATAGTCACTCTTTTTCCATCCTGCTAAAAACTAGAGTACCATTTTAAAGAGCACAGTGCCATAATGTACACGTGCATCATCCACCTTTACACTTCGTGTCAAATGTCATCGGTGACGTTAGGGAAGCGCAATTAGTTACTCTTAAATGCATGCATCACTGGGGTCCTGACTTTGTGCTTTTGTTTTTGTTGTGCTTACCAAGGTTTTTCCTCTAGGTGCTTGTTAAAATTCTATTTTTCTTCAGGGCCACAGTGACTGGGTGACAGACGTTGCCATTAGCAACAACAAGAAATGGGTCCTGTCTGCTTCAAAGGTAAAAGTGGCCAAGCTTTGAGTAACTTACAATCTCTCTCACGTTTGTGAGAATTGGTGTTCATAGAACTGTTACTGTCAAGCTAAATTCCTGGGCTGGCTCAGTCTGAGGCCCCTCCCCCCAGCCCCCACGCCAGGCCATACTCAGTGTAGGGAGCTGGCTGGGAACTCAGGAAGCAGGTCCTTATGTCTGCTCAGGTGGGGAGTTGCCAGGGATTTCTATATCTGCGACCATTGATATTTGAGCTTTGTGGAGCAAGGGCCTGCCCAGACCAGTGAGTGATGGAGCCAACGGGGGGCCTTCGGGGGGAAAGGCGTCAAGCTCACTGGCAAGCAGCAGAGACCACCTTGAGCTCCCAGGTGGGTCTTCCCTCTCTGTGTCACTACATCCTCGAATTCCCATGCCAGTGGCACAGAAGAGCTATCCCGAGGTCTGTCCTTCAGGTGTGAGCACAAGAGAAGTGTGTGTTGGGGGGGGGGGTCCCACCTTGCCCCTCCCCCATTGACCTTTATTAAAGCCATGTCATTCTCTAGTCTGGGGGTTTCCAGGTGCATGGGACCGCGGGCGAGACTCGGCCTACCATGACCAACTTGTTAGAGAGCCAACCCAGACTGTCACACCCAGGACCCTGGGATCATGACCCCAGCCGAAGGCAGATGCCCAACCATCTGAGCCACCCAGGTGCCCCAGAGGATATTCTTCTTGTGCCACACTTTAAACGTATGATTTTATGGCAGGCCCACATTTTAAGTATCGTCTATAGAGGCGACAATGATAACAGCCATCTTGGAGGAACATGTTTAAGGAACACACCTTCTTCCATTTCTACAATGTCATCATTTTTATAAAGTGCTTCTACACTTTTTGAGGAAGGGGAAAGGCGACTAAAAACTTGTATCAAGAGAGACCTCAGAGGCGCCTCCTGGGTGGCTCAGTTGGGTAAGCGTCCGACTCTTGGTTTTGGCTCAGGTTTTGGGATTGAGCCCTGAGTCAGGCTCCGTGCTCAGTGGGGAGTCTGCTTAAGATTTGCTCTTTCTGGGACGCCTGGGTGGCTCAGTCGGTTAAGCCGCTGCCTTCGGCTCAGGTCATGATCCCAGTGTCCTGGGATCGAGTCCCACATCAGGCTCCTTGCTCGGCAGGGAGCCTACTTCTCCCTCTGCCTGCCCCTCCCCCTGCTTGTGTTCTGTCTCTCTCTCTGACAAGTAAATAAAATCTTTAAAAAAAAAAAAAAAGATTTGCTCTTTCCCTCTCCTTCTGCCGACCCCCCTGCTCTTTCTCTCTCTCTCTCTCTCAAAAAAAAAAAAAAAAAAGACCCAACATCACAGGTGAGCCAATCACACTGCTTTTTGGAATGTGGTATACATGATGTGCAGGCCATTTAGCGGGTGAGATCTTTTCATTTACTTTGGAAAGAAGTTAATAGGCTGAATGGAATTTTCCAGAATTTACATTTGCATTGTCTGCTGAATATGTAGATAGATGAGCAACGTCTAGTTTGTATTCGGATAAGATGTCAACATGCTTTTATGTTTTCTGCATTTTCACTAAAATCTTCATAGAAATCAAGAAGATTTGAAACTCCCAACTTTTGAATCAAAGTATTTAAGGGCTAGGTTGCGGGGATTTGGCAAATCACTTGATATACTGTGGAAAGTGATTGTTGGTGGACTCTGACAGCTCCACACAGCAAGGGGTCAACACAGATGTAATCACTTTCCCCTTTTGTTCTCCCACATGGCATTTAGTTGAATTTAGTTGTGCCTGCTGATTCAGGAAATGTAACATTACTCAGTGTGTTAGTTTCTTATTGCTGCTATAATAAATCACCATACACTTTACCCCTTACACAACAAGAACTGAATATCTTACAGTTCGGTGAGACAGAAGTATGACACGGTCTTGCTGGGCTAAAATCAAGGCATCCACAGGACTGTATTCCTTTCTGTAGGCTCTAGGGAATAGTCCATTTCCTTACCCTTTCTAGAAGCCACCCACATTCCTTGGCTTGTGCATCTTCTTGCATCTTCAAAGCCAACAACATTGTATCTCTCTGTGCCTTTCTTCTATAGTCACATATTCCTCTCACTGTGTTGTCCACTTTTAAGGACATTTGTCACTATGTCTAGCCTGTCTGGATAACCCAGAACAACCTCCTTATTGTAAGATCAGCTGATCAGTGAACTTAATTCCATCTGCAACCTTAATTCCCCTTTGTTATGTCACCTAACATATTCACAGGTTCTGGGGACTAGGGTGAGGACTTCTGGGGGGGTGGGCATTGTTCTGCTGACTACGCTCCATTCCATAAAAACAATTAAAGGAATGATATGATAATGGGTGATCATTTGAGCAGTATTCCCAAACTAATTCATCAGTTACTATTGTCTCAGGAGTACTGGTGTCTTTTTTTAAAAATAGATTTTATTGTTTAGAGCTGTTTTAGATATACAGAAAGTTGGGCTATTAGTACAGAGAGTTCCCATATATTCCGTTCCCCTCCCCAGTTTCCACTATGGGTGGCTCAGTCGTTAAGCGTCTGCCTTCGGCTCAGGTCATGATCCCAGGGTCCTGGGATCCAGCCCCACATCGGGCTCCCTGCTCGGCAGGAAGCCTGCTTCTCCATCTCTCACTCCCCCTGCTTGTGTTCCTGCTCTCACTATCTCTCTCTCTGTCAAATAAATAAATAAAATCTTAAAAAAAAAATAATGTCTTGCATTGAGTGTGGTATATTTGATAAAACTGAAGAACCAATATTGATACATCATTATTAACTAAAGTCCATAGTTTACATTTCACTCTTTATGTTGTATGGGTTTTGCCAAATGCATGTAATGTATCCACCATGACAGTTTCAAACAATAGTTTCAGTCCCTAAAAATTCCCTGTGCTCCATCTGTTCATCCCTCCCCTTCATCCCCAGAACCCCTGGCAACTTTTTACTGTCTATAGTTTTGTCTTTTCCAGAATGCCATATAGTTGGATGCATGCAGTCTGTGGCCTTTGCAGACCGGCTTCCTTTACTTAGCAATATGCATTGAAGGGTCCTCCCTGTCTCCTCATGACTTGACAGCTCATTTTTAAAAATCACTGAATAATATTCCACTGTCTGGCATACCACAGTTTGTTTTTCCTTTCTCTTAATTGAGGGACATCTTGATGGTTTCCAGTTTTGGGTAATTATGAATAAAGCTGCCATAAACATCTGTATGTGGGTTTTTGTGTAGCCATGAGTTTTCAAGACATTTGGGTAGATACCAAGGAGTGTGATTGCTGGATCACATGGTAAGACTATGTTTAGCTTTGTAAGAAACTGTCAAAGTGTCCTTTTTTTCTCTTTAACAGTTTCATTAAGATATAATCCACTTACCATACAATTCATACATTTAAAATGTACAATTCAATGGCTTTTCTTCCCCCCCTCCCAGTGGCTTTATTTACACAGAATTGTGCATTCATCCCCACAATCAATTTTAGAACACATCACGCCCCACAGAAACCCCACACCACTTAGCCATCACCTCCAATCTCCCTATCCCCTAGGCAACCTCTAATCTACTTTTCTTTTTAATAGACTGTGTTTTTATTTTTCTATTTTTTAAAGATATTTATTTATTTATTATTAGTTTCATAGGTACTAATAATACTTATGGTTACTTTCATCAGTTGCATATAACACCCAGTGCTCATTCCATCACGTGCCCTCCTTAATGCCCATCACTCAGTTACCCCATGCCCTCCCCCACCCCAAAAATCCTCAGTTTTGTTTCCTATAGTTAGGAGTCTCCTATGGTTTGTCTCCCTCTTTGATTTCATCTTATTTTTCCTTCCCTTCCCCTATGTTCATCTGTTTTGTTTCTTAAATTCCACATATGAGTGAAATCATATGATCATGTCTTCCTCTGACTGACTTATTTCACTTAGCATGATAACCTCTCATTCCATACACGTCATTGCAAATGGCAAGATTTCATTCTTTTTGATGCCTGAGTAATATTTATTTATTTGAGAGAGAGAGAGAGAGAGAGAGCACGAGTGAGGGGAGGGGCAGAAGGAGAGGGAGAGAGAATCCCAAGCAGGCGCCGTGCTGAGCTCGGAGCCTGGCAAGGGACTAGATCTCACAACTCTGAGATCATGACCTGAGCAGAAATCAAGAGTCGGACGCTTAACCAAGTGAACCACCCAGGCACCCCTTGTCTGTGTTTTTAGAGCAGTTTTAGGTCTATAGCAAAATTGAGAGGAGGTACAGAGATTTCTCCTATACTCCCTGCTCCCACAAATACATGGCCCCCCCCCATTATCAATGTCTCCCACCAGGTGAGACATTTAGAATAACTGCTGAACCTACACTGACACATTATAATCCCTCCCTTCCCAAACCCCTGGAAATCACTGGTCTTTTGACTGTCTGCATAGCTTTACCTTTTCCAGAATGTTATATAGTTGGATGCGTATAGTATATGGCCTTTTTCAGACTGATTCTTTCACTTAGTAATATGCATTTAAGGTTCTTCTAAGGTTCTTCTTTTCATGGCTTAATAGCTCATTTCTTTTTAGTGCCAAATAATAGTCTATTGTCTGGTTGTACCACAGTTTATCCATTCATCTACTGAAAGACATCTTGGTTGCTTCTACCTTTTGGCAGTTATGAATAAAGTTGCTATAAACATCCTTGTGGAGGTTTTTGTGTGGACCTAAGTTTTAAATTCCCTTAGATAAATATCAAGGAGTTTGATTGCTAGATTGTATGGTAAGAGTATGTTTAGTTTTGCAGGAAAGCCACGAGGTGCTGTACCATCAGCAGTGAATGAGAGTTCCTGTTGCTCCCCATCCTCATTAGCATTGTTGTTGTTTATGTTCCAGATTTTGGCCATTATAATAGGTGCATAGTGGTACCTTTTTGTTACTTTAGTTTGCAAATCCCTGATGACATGTGATGTGGAACATCTTTCACATGTGTATTTGCCATCTGTGTGCCTTTTTTGGTGAGGGGCCTGTTAAGATCTTTGGTCCATTTTTTTAACTGGGTTGTTTTCTTATTTTTAAATTTTAAGAGTTCTTTATAGATTTTTGATAATAGCCTTTATCAGATATGTCTTTTGCAAATATTATCTCTCAGTGTCTTTTGAAGAACAGAAAATTTTAATTTTAATGAAGTTTAGCTTATTAATTATTTCTTTCATGGACCATGACTTTGATGTTATATCAAAAAGTCATCATCAAACCCAAGGTCATCTAGATTTTTTCCTATGCTATTCTCTAGGAGTTTTATAAGTTTGCATTTTGGTCTGTGATCCATTTTGAGTTAATTTTTGTGGAGGATGTAAGGTCTGTGCCTAGATTCTTTTTTTTTTTTTTTTGCTTGTGGATGTTCAGTTATTCTGGCACCATTTGTTGAAAAGACTATAATTCTTCCATTGTGTTTCCTTTGCTCTTTTGCTAAGTGGATTATGTTTATGTGGGTCTACTTCTGGGCTCTCCATTCTGTTCCAATGATATGTCTGTTCTTTCACCAATACCGCAGCGTCTTGATAACTGTAGCTTTACAGTAAGTCTTGAAGTTGGGTAGTGTCAGTCCTCCCAACTTTGTTCCTCTCTTTGTCATTATATTGGCTATTCTGGATCTTTTGCTTTTTTTTTTTGACAGAGAGGGAGAGAGAGAGAGAGCACAAGCAGGGGGAGCAGCAGGCAGAGGGAGAGGGAGAAGCAGGCTCTCTGCTCAGCATGGAGCCCGATGTGGGGCTCAATCCCAGGACCCTGAGATCATGACCTGAACCAAAGTCAGACGCTTAACCACCTGAGCCACCCAGGCGCCCCTGGATCTTTTGCTTCTTCATGAAATCTTTAGAATTATTTTGTCAATATCCACAAAATAACTTGCTGGGATTTCCATTGGGATTGCATTGAATCCATAGATCAAGTTGGGAAGAACTGACATCTTGACAATATTCAATCTTCATATTCATGAAGACTTTCATAGCTTTCTTCATATAGATCCTGTACATATTTTGCTATATATATACCTAAGTACTTCATTTGGGTGTGTGTGTAAATGGTAGTGTGTTTTTAATTTAAGGTTCCAGCTGTTCATTGCTGGTATATAGGAAAGTGATTGACTTTTGTATATTAACATTGTATCCTGCAACCCTGTTGTGATCACTTATTAATTCCAAGATTTTTTTTTCATTGATTCTTTTGGATTTTCTACATAGACCATCGTGTCATCTGTGAGCAAAGAGTTTTATTTCTTCTTTCCCAATCTGTATGCCTTTTCTTTCCTTTTTCGGTCTTATTGTGTTGGCTAGGAAAACTAATCTATTTTTGTTTTAGTTTTTTTTTAAAGGTTTTATTTATTTGAGAGAGAGAGCATGCACGAGTGGGGGGCGGGGGCAGAGTGAGAGAGAGAAGCAGACTCCCTGCTAAGCAGGGAGCCTGATGTGGGTGGGACTCGACCCCAGGACCCTGAGATCATGACCTGAGCTGAAGGCAGATGCCTGACTGAGCCACCCAGGTGTCCCTTGTTTTAGTTTTTATTTATTTATTCTATTATTGTGTCTAATTTTCCTATTGTGGACCTTTCATTTAAATGTAATCATACAATAAATGGCCCTTTGTGACTAGTTTATTTCACTTAGCGTAATGTTTTCAAGATTTATTTATGCTGTAACGTGTGTAAGCAAGTACTTAATTTCCTTTAACTGCTGAATCATATTCCATTACCTGGCTATATCCCATTTTATTTATCCATTCTTCAGTTGACAGGACTGGTTCTTTTCACCTTTTGGCTATCATAAATAATACTGGTATGAATGTGAACAAGTTTTTGTTTGAACACCTGTGTTTTATTCTTGTGGGTATGTACCAAGAAGTGGAGCGGCTGGGTCACAACCGTACCTCTGTATGTTTAATCACTCCAGGAACCGCCAGACTGTTTTCCAAAGTGCTGAAGTCTTTCACTTTCCCACCAGTAGGGCAGGACAGTTCCAGTTTCTCCACAGCCTCTCCGGTCTTGTGATTATTTTTTTTTGATTGTAGTCATCCTGATGGTTGTGAAGTGGTGTCTTGTAGTTTTAATTTGCATTTCCCTGATGGCTAATGATGTCGAGCATCTTTTCATGTGATTACCGGCCATCTGTAGATCTTCACTTTCTTTCTTTTTTTTTTTTTTTTTTGATCTTCACTTTTCTTGATGCATATCCTTTGAAGTGCAAGTTTTTAACTTTGATGAGATTCAGTTTTTCTATTTTCTTTCTCTTGTTGCCTGTGCTTTTGGTGTTAGATCAAAGAAACCATTGTCTTATCCTGGGTCACCCATATTTACTCCTGTGTATTCTTCTAAAAGTTTCATAGTTTTAGCTCTTGGCACCCTTGTCAAAAATCCACTGACCGGGCGCCTGGGTGGCTCAGATGGTTAAGCGTCTGCCTTCAGCTCAGGTCATAATCTCAGGGTCCTGGGATCGAGTCCCTCATCGGGCTCTCCGCTCCTTGGGAGCCTGCTTCTCCCTCTGCCTCTCTCTCTCTGTCTCTCATGAATAAATAAAATCTTAAAAAAAAAAAAAAATCCACTGACCGTAAATGAGGCTTTATTTTAGTTTCTCAATTCTGTTGACCTCTGCATCTATCTTATGCCTGTACCACACTTTTTTTTTTTTTAAAGATTTTATTTATTTATTCGTGAGAGACAGAGGCAGAGAGAGAGGAGCAGGCTCCCCGCAGAGCAGGGAGCCTGATGCGGGACTCGATCCCAGGACCCTGAGATTATGACCTGAGCTGAAGGCAGACGCTTAACCGACTGAGCCACCCAGGCATCCCTGTACCACACTATCTTGATAACTATAGCTTTGTAGTAAGTTTTGAAATAGGGAAGTGTATGTCCTCCAATATCATTGCTCTTGTTCAAGATTATTTCGGCTATTCTGACTCCCTTGAATTTCCATATGAGTTTCAGATTAGTGTGTTTATTTCTGCAAAGAAGTCATCTGGGATTTTTATAAAGATTGTGTTGAATCTGTAGAACATTTTGTGGATTATTCTAATTTTAGCAATATTAAGTTTTCTGATCCATTGAACATGAGCTATCTTTCTATTCATTTACATCTTTGGTTTCTTTCAACAATTTTTTTTCGTTTTTGGTCTATAAGTTTTGCACTTCCTTTGTTAAAATTATTACTAAACATTTTCTTCTTTTTGATGCTATTCTAAATGGAATTGATTATTTGATTGCACTTTCAGATTGTTCATTGCAAGTATATAAAAATACAATAGATTTCTGTGTATTGGTTTTGTAACCTGCAACCCTGCTGAACTTATATATTAGTTCTAATAGTTTCTGAGTTGATTCTTTAAGATCTCCTATACACAAGGTATATAATCTTCAAATAGAGATAGTTTTACTTTTTTTCCAATCTGGATGGCTTACATTTCATTTTCTTTCACATTGGTGTCTTTTTGGAATATGAAAAAACTGACTTAGAACTTGCCCGTCTCATACCAGGCTTGTGAGGCTCAGTGTCCATAGGTACTTTCACATTCTCTTCTCCACCATACCCGATTCCAAATTCTTTTCCTCATACCCTGCATTATGATGTGTTCTGGTTTTTTACCATGCCGCCCCTGCTCCCAGTCTAGTTTTATTTGTCCATCTGTCATTAAACACAGCTGTTTAGCCTCCGCTTCTGGTGATGTCTGGGTCATGGTGGCATTGGTCTTGTAATTATTCTCATTTTCATGATTTGAATTCTTAGAAAACATGATCATAACATTCACAATGTTAAAAATGTTACTAGCAATATCTTGAAACACAGCACACCAGTTGCATAGGTAAAATCAAAGGCAGACCATTAACACTTGTGATTACAATGCAGTTACGCTGGATACTTAAATCCCATCAAGTGGAGTGAAGCACGGTAATGGATGACCCGTTAGTGGAAACTTACTGTGAACTGCAAGTCATGGAAAACTGACAGCAACTATGGAAGGTGGATCATATATCTATGCATATCCATTTGTCATTAAAAATAGTTTTGCTTTCAGCTCCTATTTTGGGGGCCACTGTATGGATTTTGTCCATTCCCCTCAAACTTCCACATCTATTTTGGAGAAGTGGGACTTTCTGCACCCTGGAATGGGTTTGCTGGGATGTGGGACTTAACGGTACTAAAGTTTGGATGGTCTGGAGAAACCAGGACAGTTGGTCACCCTAATTCTGCTCCTCTGCAGGTTGGGATTCTTCACATTGTAACCTGGATGCAATGTACCCTCTGGGGCCTCCCAGCTGAAGGGGCCCATCTTGTGACTGCTGGTTTGCTGTTTAACTTGTTTTAGGACAAAACCATGAGACTATGGAATATTGAAGAAATTGACCAAATTCCTTTGGTAATCGAGTACAAAAAGGCCCTGGGCTTAAAGGTGAAACAGGTTGGTACTGGGTAATATTTAGCTCAATGAAGGCTTTCCTTGGTGTCCTCCACAAATGAATTTATTCTTTGAACCAACATTTATTGAAATTGAAATTCTTGCCCTGAGGGAACTTATGTTCTAGAAGAGGAGACCGTGCTTCTTTATTAGAAGCACGAAAAATATGTTGTACGTCACACGCCAATAAATAATTTGGAGAAAAATAACATAGGGAAGGGGAATGGATGGGAACGCTAGAGACTATTTATTTGAGAGAGAGAGAAAGGGCACATATAGGTGGGGCAGGGGCAGAGGGAGGGATCTGACTCAAGCAGACTCCCAGCTCAGCAGGGAGCTGAACGTGGGGCTCGATCCCAGGACCCTGAGATCATGACCTGAGCCGAAATCAAGAGTCAGCCACTCAACCCACTGAGCCACTCAGGTGCCCCTGCTGGTCACACTTCAAAGGGTGGCCAGGATAGGTCTCACTGAGAAGGTTAACATTTGTTAAAGACCTGAGGTGGTGAGGGAGTGAGCTGTGCAGATGTTTAGGGGAAGGACTTCCCAGCAGCGGGAAGAGCCAGTGTGGAGACTCTGAGGCAGGAGGGAGCCTGGGGTGTTTGAGGAGTGCAATGAGTCAGAGGAGCATGGCTAGGCACACAGCTGGACATGGCATTAGCCGCCTACGCTTTAGCGGCAGACCCCTTGGCCAGGCCCCCAGTGCCTTCCCATGGAAGGGGCTTAGGGGCCTGTTTTTCTCTAGCAGAGGATGGTGGTAGTAGGGTGGACACTTGACCAGGTGTCGCCAGGGCTGGCCACAGAGTCTATCCCTGGGTACTGCAGGCCCAGTCCCTATGAGGGGGCCTTGCAGTACAAACACTTGGCTGCACCTTGAGAGGCTTGAGGAGTCTATGCTGGGTCCTCCGAGTCCTCCCTCCCTGGAGCCCTAGGCTCGTCTCCTCTTAGAAGGCCCAGCTGGGAGCCACTGCTGGGAATGGCTAATTTGGAGCAGCACTGCAGGGCAGGGAGATGAGGGGTGGGACCGACATGGACCTTGTCTTTGTGCCTCTGTGGCCATGTTGGCCCTTGGGCCCTAGAGGCTGACTAGCTACAGAGCAGTGCTTGCCCGTGTCCTCCACCTGCCACCTGGGACACGGCCCCCAGGAGCCTCTGAGCCCTGCCATTTTGGGGTTAAGCCACGGGAAATTATGCTACAGAATAAGGTAGGTAAAGGACTGAACGTCTCTCTTACAAAACAAAGAAAAGAAAGAGACGTACTTGAAGCTGTTCCCAAGATGAGCCCTCTGTGTTTGTCTTGCTCAAAATCAATGTAAGAATCCTCAGAAGCGAGAGTTTTCCAGAGGGCCTGCCCTGGGTGGGGTGTGGATGCCTCTCCCGCAGGCCTTAGTGCCCTGAGTGGGCAAAGGTGGCAAAGCGCAGGGGCTTGGTGTGCCCGGGCAGGGCCATGCCGTCTTGCAGGGGGATGGTGCCGTGGCGGGCATCCCTGAGACCCCTGCCCATGGCCTGACGGCCCGGCCCGTGGTGTTGCTCACTCGTGTGCGGGAAGCAGACATGGCGGCTGAGCTCTGCCACTGTATCCACTGTTCTCGGTGGGCCTTGGCCAGAAACAGGCTGAGATGGCAGAGGAGGAGGCTCAGCACCTTCTTCAGCTGGTAAAATCACTGCTTTGTTTAGAAATCTCGCCTACTTCTCATGGTTCTGTAAGTTAGGTCCCCAGGATGTCAGGGAGTTAGGATAGCTCTGAGGCCCCACAGTTGTGCTCTGCCAAGGGCAGAGGATGGGATTAGATGCCCACCTCCTGTCCTCTCCACTGTCAAGTGGCTGGCGACTCCTGCCCCTAGGACTCCCGTAGCAGGGCATGGGCTGGTCGTACCTGCATAGCTTCTGCGGGGGAAGAGAGGGAGAAGCCCATGTGCATTCTCTCTCAGTGGCCTGCAATGTCCCCCCTTGTGGGGGCAGAGAGCACAGAGAGGCGAGGCAGCTCCTACCTTGGCCCAGCCCAAGGGGGGGTGGAGCTGGTGTGAGAATTCTACCTGGATGCCTCGGTCCTTTCTGACCAGCACTTGCTTTTCTCTCTTAAAATATTGCATGTCAGTGTGAAGTATGTGACAGGCCTTTCTCCATCTACGAAAGTGACATCTTTTCTGAAACAGTCACCCAGTGTGTGTTCTGCCGGATGGATGCCAAAGACTTGTCAACAGAGGCCTCATCATTATCAGGAGGGGAAGACTCACTGTCACAGGACGGCAGCCCGGGCGCAGATGACTGATGGCCATTGGGCTTGCTGACTGACTTGAGCACGTCACCTGTGACGCAGGTTTTTCTCTAGGGCTGGACCCTGGCCGGAGGCGCATGTCAGACTGGGGCAAGGGCACGGCCTCAGCTCCACAGCACCCTCAGGGATCAAACACTGTTTTTAGTTTTCATGCAAAATAAATCTAGATTCCTTTAGAAAACAAGTGGGCATGTGAATTCTCGAAGCGTTTTGGCTACTTCTAAGCTTTCTGTCTTGGTTTTCATTCTGTCTCCTTTTAGGATCACATTCTGGACTCTGCTGTTGCCCTGTGGGGCAGCCAGGCCAGCACCCGCAGCTCCTGAGCAAAGCTTTGTCAAATGAATAGGAAGATGTGTGGGGACCCCTCTGCGGAGGAGGCTGTTGTGTGGCAGGGCCCTGTGGGTGCCTCCCTGGCTAATGCTCCCAGATGGCCATCGACCCAGTGCAGGGGGAGGTCTGGATTGCCATCACAGAATGTTTCATGCTCTCCACCCCAGACTTTTCCATTTCCAGAATGCCCAGGCAGATGTACAGCCCTCTTCCTGCTTCCACAGTGCACCACACACTCCATCAATCAGTTACTTAAGAAGGCACAAAGATTTCAGTTCACAGACAGCAAGGGCTCCCTTTCCCATCTGGTATGGCTCCCGTGATTTCTGTCAATCATGAGTATTACCCTTGGTTTCTTTTAAAAAACTTAATTCCGGGCCTGATTTATTTAGTGTCACTTGACTGGCATCCGAGATCTCTGGAGAACCATAAGCCGGTGGCCATTATTTGGGCAGGTCCTGGGCTCGGTGCTGCCCTCCTCAGTCATAACCCCGGTGACTGGTCCGACTGGAGCTGGCTGTTCGGGATGTCTCCATTTAGACACATCAATGATGTACGAACATGCCAGAGCTCCGCTCTGCGCCCTCCCAGCAACTGGGCTGTCTTTCAAAGAGAAGTCCTATCGCTAAGCGGTCCCCCCCGCCCCCTGCTGTGGGGCACGGCCGGGCCGCAGGTGCCAACAGTGCCCCACTGATGGGCACATAGGTTGTTTCTCGGGTTTTGCTATTACAGGTAATACCCGAGTGACTCTTCCTGTGCCTACGTACTTGCAGGGACTTACATTTCTGTGGATGAGGCTCTCCCACCGGAGGCACCGCTGGGTGAACGGGGTGAGCAGTGTTTGGTTTTGTTGTTGCTCGCAGGGCCCTCTAACAAGTGTCGGGACGAGGAGGCTGCGCTGTCCGGGAGAGGAGACCCAGAAGCAGGAGGCGGGAAGCTGGGGTGGGGAGGGCCCCGCTTGCTCCCGCAGCACAAACCTCCCCACGTGCGGCGTCGGGACCCCCTCGAAGCTCCCGATCCCTCATGGCCAGCTCAGGCGCCCGCGGTGCCCCTGGCCTCGCCCCCCGGCTCAGGGTCGGCGGGAGAAGCGGTACGGTGGAAGGTCCGGTCTCCGAGCGCGGCCCCGGAGCGCCGCCGCCTCCGGGGCTGAAGGCGCCGGGGCGATGGCTGCGCTGCGTGCTCACCGCGGAGCCACGGCGGGGTGTGCGGCCCGACCGGACACCCGGGGCTCGGCCTCGCCGGGCGCCCTGGGGGGGCTTCCTGCACCAGGTCTGGAGGGCAGAAGGCCCGACTTCGCGCGGGCATCCCCCAAACACCGGGCCACCGCGGCTCCGCGCCTGGGGGCAGACACCACAGAGACCGGGAAGACCAGCCCGCCGGGGCCTCGCGCACCACTCGCTCCCGGAGCTTCCAGCTTTCGCATCCGATCCCTTGGCTTCAGCCGTGGGTATGAGCCGAACCGGGCACCACGCATGCGCCTGCTGCCGAGAAACTCGCGCGCATGCGCACGGCCGATGGACTAAATGATGATGGGGAGCAGATTCTCGCGGTATTCGTGCGGGCGGCGCCGTGGCTTAGTTGGTTAAAGCGCCTGTCTAGTAAACAGGAGATCCTGGGTTCGAATCCCAGCGGTGCCTCAACCGAGCGTCCCGGCTCTCTTTTTACCGGTGCATGCACATTTTTGCTCCGCTGCCCTACCCAGCCCCTCCTCACTTTGGTTGTGTGAAGGTGAGTCTGAGAAGCCAGTTTCGCCCGCCCTCTGTCGCGGCGGGGTCCTTCCCTCGGGTCTCGGTGGGCGGTGGCGTCCGCGGCCGGGACGAGCGAGGACTAGCGTTCCCCGCTGCTGCGTGGGGCAGGGCAAGCGGGGCCCCCTCCGCTCATTCCTCCTCCGAGCTCCATCTCCAGCCGTGCGGTCGGTATCACCCATTTCGCAGACGCGCCTGGCGAGGTCCAAGTTGAATCCGGCCAGCGTGCCCCTGGGGCTTCGGGAAGGATGAAAACTCGGGGGAGGAGACGGTCACTGGGATCCTTGTGCGAGTCAGAGCCGGTAACCCAAGGGGGCCAGGTGGGAAGCACACCCCTGAGGCCCGGGGCTCTGGCTGCTGCACAAATAGAGGGCTGGGTGGCCTGGCCCAGAGCAATTGCACCGGAGTCCCTGGGGGTGCAGCGACGCATTGGAATTTTGAACAGTTACCCAGGAACACTCGGGTCAGACTCCACAAAATTCATGTCAGAAGCAACAGGACAGTCCCAAGAAGCTGTAGAGATGGCAGTTACAGCATCAGGCTGTGTTCCTAAGAGTCAAATTCACCTCCTCCAGAAGCAGCATCTCTCTCTACCTCTCCCATGCGTCTGGGTTTATTGTCTGTTTCTTCTCTTGTTTTGGGGGTCAGTTGCAGCTCCAATGGGCGCATTCTCCCCAGTCCAATCAGAGGTGAGTTTAGTGGTAATAGGGCTTGAGTCGTTGTGGGGTGGTTGTTTTTCTTGGAGCATCTTTACTGCTAGCCTGAGGTATACCGGGTCAGTTTTGAGCACTGGCCTATGATTTGGGGGCCACGGGGAAATGTTGGTTGGGGGTGTAAGTCTGGCTGTTAGGGAGGGTCAGCGGAAGAAAAGCATTTGTGGCCATCAGACATGCATGCAGCAGATGACTTTGAAGCCATCGGATTGGGTGAGCAGCCTTAGGCAGTGAACAAAGGCAGAAAAGAGAAATAGGGCCAACGTTAAGCCTACCTCATTCTTTAAAAATGCCATGCTATTTCTGTCCCAGGGCCTTTGTACTTTCTGTGTCTTGTGCTTGCAATGCTGTTTCCTGGGCCCTTCCTCATTTTCTGGCCTCCATTAAGGGTATCACCTCCTTGGGAAGCCTCCCCTCACCGTTCTCTGTACAGAGGTCCTTGCCTGCCCCAGGCCAGCCACCAGTACATTATACTGATTATTTCCTTTAATAGCCTTTTCATAGTCTAAACTAGTCTTATTGTCTATTGCCTGTCTCCTCAAATAAAATTAAGCCCTAAGGCCTAGGCAGCCACATATGCCTATATTTACCTCTGTGCACCCAGCACCTAATGGTGCTTGAAACATGGTAGGCATTTGTGGACACGTGACTTTTAAAAATTGATCACATTATCTTGATTGGATTATGTAATCTGAGGTTTTTGGACAGCTAGCCCATCTTTTCAAATAATGCTAAGGCACCACTTCTCAAAATGTCCCTAAGAGTCCCTAAGACCCTTTCAGGTGGTCAAATCGATTTTCATAATGACACTCAGATGTTATGTTGCTTTTTCACTATGTTGACATTTGCACTGATGTGCAGAAGCAATGGTGAGTAAAATTGCTGGTGCTTTAGCAGGAGTCAAGGCGGTGGCGCTAAAGGGCCCCACTTGTCACTGTTCATTCTTCACCACCACTTTTGCAGGGAAAAGAAAAAGCCAGTTTCACTTAAGAATGTCTTTTATGAAGCAGTAAACATTATTAATTTTATTAAATCTAGATACTCGAGCACACAACTTTTTAATCCTTTGTGTGAGGAAATGGGAAGTAGGCAGAAAGCACGTCTACGGGAGTACTGAGGTACTGTGGCTGTTTCGAGAAACAGTACTTGAGACTCAATTTATAACTATAAATTTTTCTCATTTTTCATAAAACACCATTTTTGCTTGAGGGAATAACCGGCTATTTAACAGACATTTTCTGGAAAATGAATAAAATGAGCCCGTCACTCAAGAAAAACACCTGACTGTGTTTGTTGCCAAATGATAAAATACGAATTTCCGGGCAAGAACTGTAATTTTGGAGAAAGTATCTACTGCCGTGAGCTTGACCACTTTCCAATATTTGAAAACTTTCTGATGAGATTGGTGGTTATATTAATGACTATATTTTTTCCATATTGTATAACAAAATACGTCAGCATTTGGAAAATATGCATGATTTGGTGAACCAGTATTTTCCAAATGACCAATGTATGATCCATCAAGAGCAAAGTATATTTTAATGTCACAGAGTATGAAATGTTCGTCGATATGGTTTCAGATTCCACACCACCATTTATTCAGTTTTGGTGTATTATGAAAGAAGAATATCCACAATTTTTGGCAAAGTCCACTGAAGTCTCCTTTTCCAACTACATGTCGAGGACAGATTTCCTTGTTCTACTTCAATCAAAATAATATATCCCGAGACTGACCATCTATGAAACTCAACATAAATGAGATTTGCAAAGCTGTAAAACAATGTCAGCTTCGCACTAAATTTTGTTTTATTTAGGTTAACATGGAATAGGTTTATTTATTATTGTTGTTTGAAGATCAATTACATAAATGAAATATTTGTATATTTTTCTCAGTTTTCATTTCTAATATCTCAAATATTTATAGATATATTCCAAATAAACAAAAGCTTATTTGGGATTCTCAGTAATTTTTTAAAAATCATGAACTCCTTGACCTTCACAAGGGCGACATACATTAAGGCATGTGTGAGGTGGGGGTGCAGGTCCTAGCAAGAATAGAAGAAAAGAAGCAAAGGAGAAAAAAAAACAAAACAGCTTTTTCTTTCATGGGGTCCCTATGGTTTCCCTGTCTCAATTTGGTGGAGGGACACGTACCCCTGATTTCTCTCTTTCAGTGAATCCCAAAGCTCTGTTCAATGTATCATAGTGAAAGAATTTTGTTTGACTCAGGATAATATGTAGTACAGAAATATAGTTATATAAACCCATTTCATCAGACAAATGTTTCTAGACCACATAAAATCTCATTATTGAGCTACGAATTGATTCTAGATCAGCAGCATTTCAAAATGAGATTGCACATAAACAAATGGAGAGGTGGGCCATTATGCTTATTATAGTCTTTATTCCTTGCATTCCAAAATGAACAAATGTGTAGTCAGTGAGTAGTAACCTATTAGCTACATAAACATGTACAATATCTCCCAATAATTTTGAGATAATGCTGGATTTTATATTTGCAACCAACCACAACAACATGGCATATATACTTTATTGTTGCATCTATTAATCTTCGGCAGCTTGCAGAACCGAAGCCCTGTGGGAGGGGCTTAAAGCCGGGCTCTTCTTGGCGGGGGTGGGGGGAGACAGGTGACCTGCAGCCAATGCTTGGTCTCAGGCTCTGCGCTTGGTGTCTGCGGATGCGTGCTCCTCAGGATTCCTCCAGCTGAAGAAAAAGAGACTTGCACTGGCTCCTGACACTGGGAAGTCCAAGGGCTCCAGCTTCCGGTTGGGGTGGCTCCACGGTCTCCAGCAATGTTTTCAGGACCTATGAGCTCATTCTCCAGCCCTTGGCTCTGCTTCCATTGCCTCCACGTCAGGGGGCAGTAGGCTGCTGGTGGCTCCAGATTGACATCCCACTGTTCTGGCGGCTCAGGGGGAAGAGTTTCCCACGGCTCCGAAATCGTGTGCTGAATCTTGAGAGCAGAGTTGGGCCTCACGTCTTCCTTGACTGTGTTCTCTGAGACCAGGGGAAGGAATATTAAATGTGCAGTGATTGGCTCAGGCCACACAGGCAGGTCCCTGAGACGTGGTTGGGGGCAGCTGGCCAGCTCCACCTATCCCCTGGGCTGAGCCCCCAGGGGTGGTAAGGGCCCAGAGATAACTAGAGATGCCATTACCCAAGGAGGGAGGGTGGATGGAGCTCACAGTGTCCTCTCATGGTCCTGGGGACACATCAGCATCTGCTCCCCAATGACTTCAGAGAGCTTCCGAAGGGACCCTTGAAAATCCCTTCTACTGCTGAGGGAAGAAACTAGAGGAAGAAAGATACATGCAATGTGATCGTGTTCATTATGCTTAAAAAAACCCACAAATGGTATATTTTCTATGGGTACACATATACGTATGTAAAAAAAAAAACCTATGTTAAATTCATTTTAGTGGTTACTTCTGGAAAGGTAGGGAGGAGACTGGGATGAGGTGTCAAGAGGGCTTTGTCTTTCTATATACAGGACAGATTTTTAAATTTAATTAAAAATAGTTTACATATAATAAAATTCATCTTTTTTTGGTTGAGTTTTGACAAATGCATAAAGTCATGTAGCCACCGCCACAGTCATGATAAAGAACAGTTTCCTCAGTCCCCAAAATCCCTTGTAGTTAACCCCTTAGGAGTTAATCCCTTCACAAATCCCAGCCTCTGGAAACCATTGATCTACTGTCCATCACAGTTTTGTCTGTTAGAGAGTGTCATAGAAATGGACTCATACAGTATGTACCCTTTTGAGTCTGGTTTTTTCATCCATATTGAGATTCATCCATGGTGTATGTGTGGATAGTTTGTTCCTTGTTTTCTGCTGGATAATATTGCATTTTGGAGTGTACCACAGTTTATCTTGTTGAAGGAGATTTGGTTTATTTCCAGTGTGGGGGCATTATGAATAAAATGCTATAAATATTCAAATACAGACATATGTGTACTTAAGTTTTCATTTCTTCAGGGTAAATACCTACAAGTGGGATGGCTGAATCATAGGGTAAGTGTATGTTTACCTTTGTGAGAAACTGCACACTGTTTTCCATAATGCCACATTGGCAATTTTGAGTATTCAAGTTGCCCTGCAACTTCACCAGCATTTGGTGTTTTTATTTTAGCCATTCTAATAAGTGTGTACTGGTTTCTATTTGTGTTTTTTATTTTTTTAAAGATTTATTTATTTATTTATTTGACAGGGGCGAAGGAGAGCGCACAAGCAGGGGGAACAGCAGAGGGAGAGGGAGAGGCAGACACTCGCCGAGCAGGGAGCCTGATGTGGGACTCGATCCCAGGACCCCAGGATCATGACCTGAGCTGCAGGCAGACACTTAACCGACTGAGCCACCCAGGCACCCCACTCTATTTGTGTTTTTAAAGAGACTTGATTTTGAAATAATCTTAGACTTACAGAAGAGTTGCAAAAATAGTACAGAGAGTTCCTGTGTCCTCTTTACTCAGCGCCACTGATATTAACATATTACATAATCATGGTATGTTTATAAAAATGACAGTAACATTGGTGCAGTACTAGTAACTAAATTATAGACTTTTATTCGCTAATGTCCGCTTTTGGTTCTGGCATCCAATCCAGGATCCCACACTGCATGTAACCTTCGTGTCTCCTTAGTCTCCACCAATAGGTGATTGCTCCCCAGTCTTCATGACTTGTCTTTCATGATTTTGACACTTTTCAAGAGTGCTGGTCAGGTATTTTGTGGAATGTCCCTCAATTTAGATTTGTCTGATGTTTTCTCCTAATTAGGCTGATATTGTGGATTTGGGGGAGCATGTCATACAGGTTGGTTGGTTGATCGTTTTTTAGCACTTTATTATTTTCTGGCTTTGCCAGCTTATCTGTGTATTCTCTGTTCCAGCCCTAGAATCAACCTCTTCTCCCCAAATCCCTGGTTCCTTATATGAAAGAACAGCATTTAGAAACCAAGACCTGATATATATACAATGGAATATTATGCAGCCATCAAAAGGAATGAGATATTGCCATTTGCCACGATGTGGTTGGAACTGGAGGGTATTATGTTGAGTGAAATAAGTCAAACAGAGAAAGACATGTATCATATGATCTCACTGATATGAGGAATTCTTAATTGCAGGAAACAAACTGAGGGTTGCTGGAGTGGGGGGTGGGGTGGGAGGGATGGGGTGACTGGGTGATAGACACTGGGGAGGGTATGTGCTCTGGTAAGCGCTGTGAATTGTGCAAGACTGTTGAATCTCAGATCTGTACCTCTGAAACAAATAATGCAATATATGTTAAGAAAAAAAAAGAAGAAGATAGCAGGAGGGGCATTACACATTCCAGTGTTAAGCTTTGGGACACACCCCAGGCCAGAGTCCCTGAGGAAAAGTTGAGTTGGGTTTCTGTAACTTGCAGCTGAAAGTATTCTAATGCTCAAATGTCTGTCCTCAGACACGTTCTGTTTTCTTCTAGAGAGGAGTTTTTCCATATCACCTGCCACTTTCCTTCCTCTTTAGTCTAAGTGCTGGGCCACTGTGGCCAAGCCATGCCACGTTGCTCCTCACTTTCATCTTTCATAAAGTGAAGAAAAACCTTTCTGACTTACTGCATGCAGGGATCTTGCATGGAGAGGGTGCTCAAAGGACATCCAGGACAAGGATGTTGTAAGGAAGGACACCAAGACTTGCCTTGAGATGATCTGAATTTTGGGCTGAGATGTATCAAAGAGTGACAATGACAATGGGGATAAGGACTTGGGATTTTTGCCTAGCTAGGAGCAAAAAATGAACTTGTTGCCTTGAAGGCGTGACAACTCCCTTGAGAGCAGTTATTATTACTGTTGTTGTCATTGTCGTTATTGTTGCAGTTAGATTTGACAGAACACTGAGTTCACGGTGGTTCTGGGTGTGTCCGTGTTCTCCCTGCCTCCTACACTTGACTACTGCAAACATGGCTACCTGTGGCCACAATTTAGATGGAATCCAACGAGCCTTTGGCTCTTGCTGACAAAATTAGGAAAACTGGGCTTGTTTTCTCCTCCTTATAAAAGTTAAAAAAAAACAAAAACAAAGGAAAATGTAAAGAATATTACCTCTTAGTTTTCTAAGTGACATAGAATGTTATCTAAATAAATATTTGAATGCACTTTTGGAATGAGCGTTTCTGATGCTCATTCTCTTAAAAAAAAAAAAAAAAGCCCCACCTGACTCCCTTGTGTTTTGCACAATTTCCTTTGTTGACCGTACAGGGATTCAAGTGGAAGAAAGCACACCCCAAGGATCTCAGTGACTACCTGTCTGCACACAGCTCACTAGGTGCCAACATGATGTTAAAGTTGCACTTGGCCTCAGCTACCTGAGAAAATGGAAATTTGTATTTCCAGTGCTAGAGAACTTGCTTTTTTTCTTTGTTATCTGAGGTTTAGGAGCTGGAAGGAAACCTTTAAGCTTCTTGGCTCTGATTATTTCAGCTGCTGTGATGCTAATGATCCACATATTGAACAAATGCCCTGGAAACCTGCTAAAGGAGGAATTTCAAGGCACATTCATTCTGTTGACAAATGTGCCCTTCTGAGAGGCTTTAGGAGGCACAATTTTATTTGGTCTTGGTCCTGAGGGTAGCACACATACCTCTCTATTTCTGAATATTTTTTTCCCTTGAAAAAGTTGTAAAAGGTAGAAATAGGCAATTCACAAAGGAAGAAAGGCAAATGGCCAAGAAAGCATATGAAAAGATGTTCAGTCAAATAGAAGCAAATTGAAGCAGTGAGATTTATTTTTTTCCTCCAGCCACATAAGAAAATATTATATAAAGACTGATGATAACTCCCAGAGTTGCTGAGAAAATGAGCATTTTTATACCCCACCTTTTAGGTACACTGCTCCCTTTGGCTCAGAAACTATAGCTGTGGGCATTCATTTTAAAGGCCTGACTGGGGGCGCCTGGGTGGCTCAGTTGGTTAAGCGACCGCCTTCGGCTCAGGTCATGATCCTGGAGTCCCTGGATTGAGTCCCGCATCGGGCTCCCTGCTCGGCGGGGAGTCTGCTTCTCCCTCTGACCCTCCCCCCTCTCATGTGCTCTCTCTCTCTCTCTCTCAAATAAATAAATAAAATCTTTAAAAAAAAAAAAAAAGACCTGACTGGATCCCTTTGTGGGGATGAAGACTGAGGTCATTTACTGAGATGGCGCGGGAAAGAGACTAGAAACAACCTAATGTCCATCAGCAGGGATGGGTTGGACAAATGACACGGATGGCTCTCTGCGGAGTGGGGGGCAGGCAAGAAGAATGAGGGGGCAGAGCTCCGTATAAATGTGGAGATGTGTCACCCATGTACTACCAAGCCAGAACGGTTACAAAACTGTGCTTACTCGTGATTCCACTTCTGTAAAGCAATCTGTGTGTGCATTTAGAAAAGCAGCCTGGCCAGGCCCAGAAGGACAGATACTGCGCAATTCCACTTACACGAATCATCTGGAGGAGTCAAATTCATAGAGACAGAAGGTAGAATGGTGGTTTCCAGGGGCTGGGGGGAGGAGGGAATGAGAGTTTTTGTTTCATGGGTGCAGGGTTTCAGTTTGGGATGCAGAAAAAAGAACTGGAGGTGGACAGCAGTGATGACTGCACAACAGTGTGGATGTACCTAAAGTCACTGATTGCTTACAAATGGTTCAAGTGGTAAATTTTATGTTACATATATTTTACCACAATAAAATTTTTTTTAAAAGATTTATTTATTTACTTGAGAGAGAGAGAGAGCGCGCGCGTGTGCACGCGTGCGCACACACACACACACAGGTGTGAGCGGGGGAGAGGCAGAGGAAGAGGGAGGAGGAGAGAAGCAGACTCCCCGCTGAGCAGTGAGCCTGATGCGGGGCTCGATCCCAGGACCCTGAGATCATGACCTGAGCTGAAATAAAAATTTGGTCGCTTAACCGACTGAGCCACCCTAAAATTTTTTTGAGGTCGCTGAAAGGATATTTGCCAAAATAACAGTGTTATTTTCTGTGTGGTTAGTTTTTGTTTGTTTTCTTCACAAAAAGCCTAAATTACTTCTATATTCCGTGAGCCTCTCCTGGCCAGCCAGTGAGCTGTGAATTCATCGAATAGCTGTATTTTTGTTTATATTTTTAAAATGTTGTTATGTGGACTTGGAGCCTGCTTCCACATCTTCCCTCAGGTGTTTCTCTTTGTAAAATTTTCCCTGAAAAGCAAATATCTAATTCTTGCTCCCCCTTATCATTCCACTCGATTCCCCAGACTTCCACGTGAGAGTGGCGGGGGACAGACTTGGGCATAGGTCCTGACACATGACCCAGGAGGACTTCAGTCTCAGCCCCTGGAGACTGCTTTTACCCATGTGGGCACTACCACCTGTCCTAGCCACCAGGGGAATCTACTGGGGAGGGAGAGGAGGACATTTGGAGGGTAGTTCATAGAACTCACAGCAACAAAACTGTGGTTGGTTGGCACTGGCAGAACCAATGGGTGGTCCCAAGGATGAGCTGCCAAACTCGTCCCCTCTCCCCGCCCCTGCCTGCCCTGCCCCTGCTCTCTGTCCCCACTTCCCACCCCTGCTGTCTCTACTCTGGAACCAGCACCTGAGAGAGGGTGACTGGTTGACCTTGGTTGCATGCATGTCAGTGCTTACAGGGAGCAGGATAGAACGTGTTGATCAATAAGCCTCTGGACTTCTTGCAATGGCAAGGGGCAGAGCAGCCTCAAAAGGAAACTGAGGCATGGGACCAGGTAGGGAGAGCTACCTAACCCCTGCACCTGTCCAGTTTGTCCACTCAGCAGTCATCTTCCAGAGCCCAGGACTTCTCCACAAGCTGTTCCCTCTGCCTGTAACGTTCTGTCTCCAAACCTCTGCCTGACTAGCTCCTTATTATTCACCTCTCAGCTTGAAGGCCACCTATGCAGGCCATTCCACCATGGTGTGTCCCTCTACCAGGCCCCCTGAGATCCCTCAGTCCTGAGCCCATGATTTTCTTCTCTCTAGTGTACTTATCTTCACCCGAGGGTGTTGTGCTCACTTGCTCACCTGCATGTTTGGAGCTACCTCTCTGCTAGCCCTTGTATTAGTCAGCTTGGGTGCATCACAAAATACCACGGACTGGGACCTAAACCATGGAAATTTATTCTCTCACAGTTCTGGAGGCTGCAAGCCCAAGGTCAAGGTGTCAGCAGATTTGGCTTCTCCTGAGGCCTTTCTCCTTGGCTTATAGATGGCCATATTCTAACTGTGTCTTCATGTGGCCCTTTTGTCTATGTGCTCACACATCTCTGTCCAAATTTCTTCTTCTTATAAGGACACAAATCAGATTGGATTAAAGCCCAATGGTCTCAGTATAACCTAATTTCCTCTTTAAAGGCTCTATCTCCAAATATAGTCACATTTTGAGGCATTGGGGGGGTAGGGCTTCAATGTACAAATTTGGGGAGGACACATTTTGACCCATAGCAGTCCTCAAGCAGGGTGCTGGACCTCTTTTCCATTGCTGTGGAGGAGAGGACTTGCCTAAAACATTGCCTGGTGCGTGATGAAGGTTAAAAGATATTTGGAGAAGAAAGGAAAGGAAAGGAAAGGAAAGGAAAGAAAGAAAGAAAGAAAGAAAGAAAGAAAGAAAGAAAGAAAGAAAGA
>NC_058418.1:18248594-18256804 GCF_002201575.2 Neomonachus schauinslandi | reverse complement strand
AGAAAGAAAGAAAGAAAGAAAGAAAGAAAGAAAGAAAGAAAGAAAGAGAGAGAGAGAGAGAGAGAGAGAGAGAGAGAGAGAAAGAAAGAAAGAAAGAAAGAAAGAAAGAAAGAAAGAAAGAAAGAGAGAAAGAAAGAAAGAAAAAAGAAAGAAAGGAAAAGAGAAAGGGGAGAGGGAGGGAGGGAAGGAAGGGAGGGGCACTAATTGAGTTAAGATCTGACAGGTGTGTCCAGCATGGTGATGGTGCTGTCCCCAGAAGCCTCTGAGGCTGAGTGAGGATGAAATGAGCCTGTAATTATAAGAGGATGGTGGCCATGCCTCATCATAGGCAAGAGCCTAGGAGCAATTGCTAGCTCTGGAGTCGGGGGAATTGGGCAGGTGTTTATGAATACATTTAGATATGGTGTTCGTTATATACTGCTGCATGACAAATTAATACAAAGCTTAGTGGCTTAAAAACCAATATGTTTTTAAGTTTCAGAGTTTCTGTGGGTCAAGAAGTTGCTTGGCTGGGTGCCTCTGACTCAAAATCTCTCATGAGTTTGCAGTCAAGGGACTGCAGTTTCATCTGAAGGCTCCACTGGGGGAGGATCGTCTTCCCATCTCATGAACTGGCAGTCAGTGGGATTCAGTTCTCAATGGCTTTGGCTGGGGACCTCCCTCTTCCTTGCCACGTGGGCCTGTCCACAGGACAGCTCACTGTATGGCTTCCTGCTGGGTGAGAGATGGAGGGAGAGGGCAGCCCAAGATGGAGGCCATGATTTCCTGCAAGCTAATCTTGAAAGTGACATCCATCGCTATTGCTATTCGTAGATGAGAATCTCTAGGCACAGCCCATGCTCGAGGGGAGAGGTGTCCACAAGAACATGACTCCCAGCAGTCTGGGATCACTGAGAGCCACCATGGATCACAAATCCCCTGACACCAGGTTAAGGGGAAAAGCCCACTTGTGCATCTCCATGACTCAGAAGCCATCACATGGTACCAGCATTCCTGGCAATAGAAAACACTAAAACAGTGTGAATGTCCTCAGGAGGTAATGCATACATGAGTGGTGGCATTCTGTGTAGTAGAATAATAATGAAAAAGTTAAAAGGAATCATGTGTTTGGGTTCTTTGAGAAGCAGACACTAAAATGGAATTAGATCTATAAGATATTTCCTGGGGGAAAACACCTGAACAATAAAGGAAGGGCAGCCCCCAGGTCTGCTGTGGACATGACCCCAGCCCGTGAAGGAGGAGCAGGTAGGAAGAGGTTCCCACTGCGGCACACTTCAAGAAAGTTCTGGCTAGGCTGTTGGCTGTCCTTGAGTCAAAGCTGCCATTAGCCGAGTCCCACATCTCGCAGCCCACTGCGAGCACACCGGCCATGCTCAGCTGAGTGCTAGGAGCAGCACGAGGGCAGTGTGGTTGGGAGCCATGCATTTTCATGTCTCCTGGATGAATAGACTAGATCTGTGCAGATCAGTGTGGATAAATCTTGAAGACATAATGCCGGCTGGGAAAAAGCAAGTTACCAGAGGATACAAGCTGTATGTTGCCACTTATGTCAAAGTTTAAAGCACACAAAACCATATGATACATTGGCCATGGGTACCTTGTATGTATTAAAAGTATAACAGTGAAGAAGAGGAAGTATGTGAACCGAACTCAAGTTGGGTCAGGGAGGGAGAATGGGACGGGGTGGGGCTCATTGGTCGTGACGCCTGATTCCAGGGGATGCTGGTGGGACTCCTTTCCCACGAGAGACAGAATGAAAGAACAGTATTTCTGCACGCAGCTGGGGCCACACTATCATCTGCTTCAATTCAAGTAGGTAAACGTCTGCTGACCATCTCCCACTCGGTGTGAGCAGAGCTGCCTTGGATGATGGGGATGTAGAGGGCATACTAACACCTTTAGGAAGGAGCTGATGGCTGAAGGACACAGACAATCGTGAAAATGAGCCTGTAAATTACAAGAGGATGATGTGTGTAGCCCCAGAAGCCTGTTCAAAGTATAGAAGGAGCAGTGAGGTGGGAGGGCAGAGATATGGCTGGCTTGGGTTCTGAAGACTGAATAGTTTTCCCAGAGGGGGGCATTCGGATAATGGCTAGTGTTTACTTCTGTGCCAGGCGCTGTTGCAAGTGCCTTGCAGGTATTAACACTTTTAGTTCTTACCGTGACCTAGTGAGGTTGGTCCTGTTGTGCCCCTGGGCTCATAAAAATTCAGAAGCCTCTCACATGGAGAGTGAGCTAGGAAGCCAGATTGAATTCTCTGTAGGTCAATTCCAGTGTCTGTGCCTAATCATGCCCCTTTTCCTGCTTGTGGGATGGTTGAGGTGACTTTCAGTGGGACCAGAATGATCTGGGTTGGGACCGTCACATCTTGCAGTAAATACCTCTAAACCACAACACAAGGACATTATTTGCTCTTCAATTCTCCTCTACAAGAGGAGAATTTTCTCATTTGACAGAGGAAAAATTCTCAGTTTTGATGGTAGTGTGCCTTGAATGCTCTGGACTACTTCCTAAATCTCCCTGGTAGAGATTAACATGCACACACACACACACACACACAGAGAGAGAGAGAGAGAAACAGACACAGAGAAACAGGGATGCAGGCAACAAAATGTGCAATGTTTTGTTAGGGTCCTGCTTCTATTTCTGGTTCTCTATTTACAGTGAGAGTCTGGATCTACTTTCAAGTTAATGACATAGAATTTCCTTTTGAGGTAGCAATGCTTACATAGGATAAAATGAGTTGATCAAAATACAACCATGAAGTCCATAATAAAGGTTTGCTGCCCATCATGTGGGGGAGGGGGCTTCTGAGCCCTGGCGAGTGGGGAACACCTCTATTAGCTGCCTTGTGTCCCCTGGGGGGTGGATCCTAGGAGCTCTAACAGGGACAAGGGCCTCCGCTGGTGCCCCTCACTGGGCTGCTTTCACTTCCCACACGTGCTGGAAGTGAGCTTGGCCTCCCCTCTACCCCACTTGGACCCAGGCCTGGGGGTGTGAGGGCTTGTCCCGATGGCTTTCCTAGTTCATCCCTACAACCTTGGGATTCCCAGATCAGCACATGTGCCTCCAGACTCAGCCTCTTTCAACCTGTCAGGTTTATTCCTCTGGCTGCCACAGGGTTAAAGAAAAAACTGTATCCTTTAACCTGCCTTGGTGCTCTGATATGCTTTGCTCCATTAATAATTTAGTGAGGTGGACTGAATTGGATTGATTCTCCCCCAAATCAATACACAAATGATTATTGTTTCGGGGCACTTCTGAGTGCTTCAGCAAGGCCGAGGGCGAGCTTTTAGATTGAAAATTGGAACTGCACTCATCATTCAAAATTACTGTGGAGAGGGTTATGTAAACCAAGAGGTGACCTGGTACTAACATTTTTATTGCAATAGAAGTCTTCCTCGTTTTTTTTTTTTTTTTTTGGAGTGATGCTTTTACGACATACTTACCATCACTGTTCCAGACCTATAATTTTAAAATTACTGCTCAGTACCGAAGGTGAAATGATTTTACTGCCGCTGGTCTATTAAAGTCATAAGAATCAGCACTGTCTTGGAGAGTGTCTGTGGCCATGCCAAGCCCCGTCCCCATGGACACGCCTGCAGGTGCGCCGGGGCCAGGTCAGTGGGCTGGGGCTGGTGCCTCGGCATCTCACAGGGTGGGGTGGGCACTCAGCCCCCAGCCTTGCTCTTCCCCCAGCAGGCCCTGGCCGAACCAAGGCTCTGGGGGCGCAGCAGCACCAGGAAGCCCCATTCACTCCAAAGCGGGGCCCAGACTGGCTGCCTCACCCCACCGAGCTCAGGTCACAAACCTGACTTTTCTTTTGCCAGTTTATTTTTAGTAAATTTTTTCTTGCTACGGTAAAATATACATAACACAAAGCTTACCATTTTAACCACTCCCATGGTGTGGCTCAGTGGCATTCGGTATATTCACACTGTTGCTCGGCCTTCGCCACCATCCATCTCCTGAAGCTGAAACTCTTGTACCCATTCAACACAACTCCCCGCTCTTTCCTCCCCCAGCCCGTGGCAACCACCCTCCTACTTGCTGTCTCTATGAATGTGATTCCTCTACGTCCCTCCTATCAGTGGAATTATGCTGTCTATTTGTCCTTTTGCGACTGGCTTAGTTCACTTGGCATGATGTCCTCGAGATTCAATCATGCTGTAGCACGCGTCAGAGTGTCCTTCCTTAAGGCTGAGGAATATGCCATTGTTTATCCAGTCTTCTGTTGATGGGTACCTGTGTGGCCTCCAGCCCTGTGGTTATTGTGTTATTGCTGCTATAAACATGAGTGTTCAAGGACCCCCTGGGCCTCCTGCTTTCCATTCTTTCGGGTATATACCCAAACGTGGGATTGCGGGTCCCATGGCCGTTCTATGTTTAACCTTTTGGGAAACTGCCCACCTGTTTTCCAAGGAGCTGCACCATCATACGTCCCCATCAGTGGTGTGCAAGTGTTCTAACGTCTCCACATTCTTGCCAATACTTGTTATGTTCTTTCTTGCTCCCCCTTTAAAAAATTTATTTATTAGAGAGGGGGAGGGACAGAGGGAGAAGCAGACTCCCTGCTGAGCAGGGGAGCCCAATGCGGGGCTGGATGCGGGGCTGGATGCGGGGCTGGATGCAGGGCTGGATGCGGGGCTTGATCCCAGGACTCCCCAGATCATGACTTGAGCCGAAGGCAGATGCTTAACCGACTGAGCCACCCAGGCACCCCTCTCCTTTTTTAAATTATAGCCATCCTAATGGATGGAAAGTGATACTTCATTGTGATTTTGATAATTTTAATATTTTCTTTTTTAAGTAGGCTTCACACCCAGTGCAGGGCCCAAACTCAAAACCCAGAGATCAAGAGCTAGGCTGAGATCAAGAGTCAGATGTTTAACTGACTGAGCCCCCCAGGTGCCCCTGATAGTTTTAGTATTTTAAATTCAAATAAACAGTAACTTTCTTTCTCTAAAGCTATTTTTTCCCCCTCTTACCTCTTTTCCTGTCCTCCTGTCATCCTATTCCAAAAGTTGTACATTAGGTGCCATTCAGAAATCCCTCAGTCGTGGGTTTCCATGCTACTTTCTACCGAAATGGCTGAGGTTTAAAAATGTCATTTGAAAAACATGGATTCTAACGTATATGGGAGCAAAATAGCAATTTAGGAGATACTGTCCTGTGAGGCTCCTCTGTGGTCCCAGAAGGGGTCTTGGAAAGTGCCCAAGAACAGTTTCTGTTCAAGGAGAGAACAACTGTCTTCTCATCATTTGAGTGAGTAGCTGGCCTGGGGGCCTTGAGTGCTTCTCTCCAAAGGGGGGGTCTGAAGCCTGGGGGTCAGTCGGTATGTCTACATGCTGGAGGGGATGCTCACAGGGCTGAGCACATCTCTCCAAATGCGCTCTGCTCTGCCTCCTGGCTGTCCTCCTGGCAGAACGATCGAGGGAAGAGTAGAAATTCACTCTGGGAAGAGTGGAAATGTTCCAAGGCCAGGATGAGCTGGGTAGAGGTGGGGGTGCTTGGAGAGGATGATAGGCAGAGCAAGTCCCACAGGATCATGAAGCTCAGGTTAAGAACTTTGAGGCCTGTTCTGGGGTATTTTCTGCAGGGGGCATGATCCATTTTGCACGTTGAAAATGTGAGCTGCTGATTGGGAGGCAGGGGACCATTGTAGAAGGTTTCTGCAGAGATCTACAAGAGAGGAGATAGATGATGGCTGGGACCAGGAAGGTGCCATGGTGATGGAGAGAAGGGACAGATTTGAGATACGTGGTAGGGACTAGCTATCCAGACTTAGTCATGGATTGCTGTTGGGGGATTAGGGTAGGGGTTATTGACTCAATAAATGATGTGACCATGAACAGAGCGGGACCCAAGGGGAAGGTGCAGACTGCAGAGTGAGAAGTGTTTGGTCTAGAGTGCAGTTTGGACGAAGAAGCGTTTGCCCTCCTGGAAGGCATCTGCTTTAGTTTTACTTGCCGAAGTCACGTTTAGCCTTTGATCCCCAAGTAAATTCTAACTCTTTGAAATCAAGAAAGACAACGACCATCCAACTTGTCAATTGGTTGGATAAGAGCGGGCTTGAACTTGCGTCTTCCTGCAGGCAAATGATGGAGGAAGATATGGGGAGCTCTCCAGCCGCAGTGGCTGCCTCCCTGTCCTGCAGGGGTCTTGGAGCGTGTGGCTGAGAATGAGCATTGGCAGTGACCCTGTTGTTCTGGACAGAGGTTTATGTGGGACAACTCTGTTGTGTGTGCAACTTCTTGGGGCTATTACTGACTTCATCCTCTTTCCCACTAAATTCTCAACTAGTTGGAAGAGTTTGGGTTGTGATAGACAGAAAACTCCTGGTTACAACGGATGCTGGAGCAGATGCCAGATGTTTGTTAAAAAGTTGCAGGGTCATTGAGCTGGGGTGTCCAGTCCTGCAGCAGAGACTGGGCTGCCAGGAACCATTCCAGAAGTGGCTAGTTGGGTTGGGGGGAGAGGACTAGGCCAGGGCTACATTGGGGAAACCCGGGCAAGGCCCCTGCGTGGGTTGGCAGCCTCTAGAGGGCACTAAACTGGAAAAGGGGTGTCAGGTAGCTAAGATCTCAATATGAGCAAGGAGTAGCTTTGTGCCAAAAAATTCATTAATCAAGATAAACCATGTCTTTAAAAGTTATTTTAAAAAATAAATGCAAAAAATCCATGATGAACAAAATATCAAAAGTTTAGATACAGATGGGTGGTGCTTGTTTGTTTTACCATCCTTCACTATCCTGCAATGGAAACAATTGTTTCTAACCAGCCCAAAGTTCCCAGATAGCTAACTGGGCTGTCCCCTGCCTCCCGGGCTTATGAGGGTTGACAAGTGGTGTGGACAAATTGGGCAACTTTGTGATTGTAGAGCTTTTATTGATCTTTCCACTCAGTTCAAAATATGGGAGGATATTTTGATAAATGTATATAGGGGTTCACATTTTTCCTTTTGCCTCAGGCTCCAATAGGACTCCCCATGGCCTTGGTCGCCACTATAGATTCCTTTCATAGCTTGGAAAGCATGCATCTAGAAAGCATCCTCAAGTGGACACAAAATTTCGGACCCTCCCTGCCAGCTCTGCAATTCTGTTGAACATTTTTGCCATGCATAAATGCCCATTACATGAGCAGCCAGCAGTCTTGGGAAATTCTGAAACCAGATTATGGCAGGCTAGTGCTCTTTACCATAAATGAGTCGTTTATCTTGTTACTTGATTCTTAAATCATTTGCTACATCTCTCAAGAAGTCGGCTTTTGAAAAATCACCAAAGAAATTAGAAGAGAGAGAACACACACCCACCCACCCAGAAAAACTAAAAGGTGTTTTCCCTCCCATTTTTTAAATTAAAATCCAGTTGGCCTGCACAGTAAAAATGAGTTAGTGAGTGACACAGTCTACAGCTTTCACTAATACAGTATCAGTTCCTCTTTACCTTCTCTTCAAAAAGGAGAATGCGGAAGAGAGTGGTGGTAACTGAAGAGGGGTCCTGCCTCAGCTCAGCAGGCATGGGGGCGCCAAGCCTCCAGGCAAGGACCTCTGATTGCACATTAGTCTCAAGAAAGGAGGGTTGACCCTGCTTGACTAAATGGCCTCTTCAGCTCTTCTCCCTGTCTCTCTCCCGGGTTTCTGCCTCTTTGGGACCAGCCCCTTGGTTGACACCACTCCCAGGTGGCAGCCCCAAGCCTGAAAAGCGAGCCTCCTTTCCATTCCCCAGGACCTGACGAGGTGATTAGGTGGGCTCAGGGGTCCCCGGAAGACGTGAATTTCCAGAGGCCTGACGTGTTCCCCAGTATCTCTTCACAAGCCTTGCTCTGCACAGAAGGATGCATTTCAGGGATGTGCCAGGGCCAGTCGGGCTGTGGCAAACGAGGGCCACAGGGGTTGCAGGGGCGGGAACAGGGACACCTCACGGGGCAGACAGGCCTGAGCCCTGCGCCACCTCGCGCCGTCCTGTCCTCAGGTCCCCTAAGCAGCCACCTTCTACCAGTCCTCTCTCCCCTCCACTCCCTTCCCCTCCCCGGCACAGCGGCCCGGCGGGCTCCGGCAGGGACCAGTTCGTGGGCCCGGGAGCAGACCGCGCCGGAGCTGACGGGGCCCTGGCTCCAGGGCTGCGGGGCGGGGGGCGCCGACCGGCCGGGGCGGCGGCGCGGAGCTGTCCAGCACCGAGGCGGGGCGCGCGCCCCCGGCCCGCCCCGCC
>NC_058418.1:18237747-18248194 GCF_002201575.2 Neomonachus schauinslandi | reverse complement strand
GGGGGACAGGAGGCGGCGCCCGCGGGCGGCCGGCCCCGGCATGGAGAAGCGGGCGGCCGCGGGGTCGGAGGGGGCGCCGGGCGCCCGGGCGCAGCTCGCCGTCGTCTGCCTGGGTGAGTGGGCCGCGCAGGCCGGGCGGGTCCGGGCCCCCATCTCGCCGCTCCGCGCCGCGCCCCGGGCGACCCTGGCCCGCCCCGCTCCCCCGGGCTCCAGCCGGAGCTTTCCGGAGCGGGCCCGGACGGCCCCCAGCGCCCCCCCCCCTCGGCCCCCCCTCCCCGCCTGCTGCGCTCTCGGGCCTGGGAGGCGACTCTGGCAGCGGAGCCCAGGCTCCCGCCCGGCTCGCAACAGCGCGTGGAGCCCGGGGCAGCGGGGCGCGGGGCGGCCGGGTGGTGCGGGCGGGCAGGCAGTGGCTTTCCGCCGGGCCTGGCGGGGCTGGGGCCTCCGGAGCTGCGGACAAAGGCGAGGCGGGCGGGTCTGCGGCCGGCTGTGCCCTGAAGAAGGAAGTGTTTCCTGCCGGGACCTGGGGTGGGGGCGGGTGCCAGCGGGAGCCGCGGTCGGGATGCCGGGCGGGAGGCAGCGGCGAGAGTGACTCCTGTCTTGCCTTTGTGTCTAAGACCCAGCGGGGCAGGCCTGTTCAGCCCAACGTGGTGTGTTTGGGGAGGGCCCTGGGACCTGTCCGGGCCTGGCACCTGGGTGGGAGGGACTCCCGCCCTATCCAGGAGTTTTTCTGTCCACCGCTCCACGGCCCTGTGTTGGGTGGGGGAGAGGGGAAGAAAGGAGTTAAATCCTCAATCCACATGGCTCCTTTATTTACCATGATGAAGGAGGGAGGCCATGATCCGAGCTTGGGGTCATTAGGGGACACCCTACCGTGACATTAGTGAAGATGCTGTAAGCCCCATAAGTTTGCTTGAAGCTACGGAAATGACACAGTGAAAAAGAAACCTGTCCATTTTAAGCTTTGCCCTCTTCTTGGAGGCCAGAATCAGGGAGCTCTGAGTCTTGTGGAAGGCCCCTTGATTCAGGTATGGTAAAGTCTAGTAAGGGCTGGGATCCCCCGCAGAAGTGCCCACTGCCCAGTCTGTTAGTGGTCATGTGCTCTGGACTCTGAGCTGTTGGGCGCTGGGCTTCCCAGGTGAGCAGGGCAGGAGGACAGGCCCTTCGGCTTACCCAAGGCCCTCTCTGCCCAGATGTGGCCCAGGCTCTGGCTAGCAGAGCCTGGGGTTTTCAGAGGGGGCATCTGCCCCTGCATCCTCACCAGGTGGGGGCTGACCTGGCAGAGATGCTCCCTGCCTCCCTTGGCATTTTTGATATTGGGGAAAGGAGGCACCCTGAACCCTGGGAAGTTGAGTTTGCCCATATCCTCCTCCTGGTCCTGTAAACCCCTGAAGAAAAGCAGTAGATGAAAGCAAAGGACAAACCCCATGGAGGTAGATACTTGAGGGGATGGGTGGCAGGAGAGTTCTTTGCCCCTCTTCTCAAGGTCAGCATGGCATAGTGAGGTGGACCTTGAATCCTGCTAACTGTGCATCCCTATAAAATGGGGTAATCGGAACTGCTTCCTCCCTCCCTGGCTTGCCGGTAGCCCAGGTGGCTGGCAAAGCCCCTCAGAGGGATTCCTCCAAGTGGTCGGGGCCCCTTGAAGGCAGAGCCCTTATCCAAGCTGAACCAGGGTGGCCCCCACATGAGCTTCCGAGCTGGAGAGGGGAGACAGAAACACATCCCTTTCCCATGTGAGTTAGAATCCACAGGCATGGGGAGCAACAGAAGTGCTTGTGCGCTGGCTCTCTTTGGGAGAAGCTGGGGGGTCCTGAGACCCTCGAGGGGTCTCCCCTCTGCTCATCCCAGCAGGACCAGGTGGGAGTGGAAGTCTCTGGCAGCACGCTGGGCCTGGCCCTGTGAGATGAAAGAAGCGGCCCGGAGTTTGGCTGTGTTGTCCTGCGCCCATCTAGGGCTGCTGTTGGCCCAGGGCAGGTGTTGGCCCCAAGAGCCACTGCCTCCCGCTGACTCCTCCTTGTGTCTCCCACAGTAAACATCGTTCTCACCGGGCGGCTCAGCAGTGCAGTTCCTGCTTTAGGTGAGTAAGATGCTCCTCCTTCCTCCCTTCTTCCCTGCTCTTCTGGTCCTAGTGACCTTTGAGGATAGGCCTTCAGGGCCCGTCCACCCCTGTGGTCAGCTGGCCTCATCCAACTTTAGCCCTTGTGAATTTTTCCTGCATCACCAAGGAGTCGTTTGTCCTTGGGCAAGCTTACACCTCCCTGAGTCTCAGTTTCCTCTTCTGTAAAATGGGCGCAGTAACAGGACCTACCTCAAAGCCTGGTTATTAGGGTCAAATGAGCAAATGAGACAAGGTGCTCAGCGTGGCCATGACACATGGTGGCTTTTAATGCCACTAGCAGACTGTCATGAGTCCAGCATAATTGACAGGTTGTGCTTCCTGTAGGCTGTGGGGTTCCCCGAGGCCACGAGGCACGGTGAGATGCCTGCCTGTTTTAAAGTTATACCTGGGATTCAGCTTATGAAGGTATGACCGAGTGATGACACAGAGAGGCCAATGCCATTGACAGGAGAATTTGTTAGTCACGTGTCTTGAGATGAAGGGACAGGCCACACCCCACAGGGCCACAGGGGGAATGCCAGGTTTGGTTAGGCAGATTCAGGAGTGGGAGGAAGGCCCAGGCTCGGCTTTTGTTGGAGTTTCCATGGGAAAGGCTAGGCAGGGCCGGGGAAACAGCTCAGGCTTGGCTAGTTTCAAGAATTCTGGCTGGCTTGAGGCTACAGGGGTGGTCTCTAGTTGCCTGGTACCTGGCCCTGGGATGATCTAGGGCAGGGGAAACACTGGCTTGGTATGCGAATTAGAAAAGAAGGTGGCTCAGCCTGGGTTCAGCTGGTCTGTCTAAGCAAGACCAGTCCCAGGCAAGCTGGTGCGACGGAGAGAGATTCCCACGTTGGCTGATGTTTTGGCCCTGAGATTAGTGGTGGCCTATGGGATCTAAGAAACACGGCTAAACTCCACCCCTTTCCCCTGCCTGTCACAGTGGGTCCAACCATCCACAGGCCATCTTTGTGTTCGGGCCCCATGCCAGGCACCTCGAAGGCTGTCAGGAGCGGGAGGGGCGACCGAGGCCATCAAGGGCATTTGCTCTTTGCTGAGGGGACTGCCACGGGGAAGCCCCAGGCCTCATGGCCCTTGGGGCCACCGGGAGACATCTGAGAAGGGCCTTAGGGAGCTGGGGACAATGTGTGGTCTCTGGTGTGGGGGGCCTGTGACACTTGCTGTGCTGCCTTGTGGGTTGGAGGCACTTGGGGTTTCTAATTCTGCTCAGGACCTTGTAGCCGAAAGCCACTGAGGCTGGCTCAGGGAGAGGGATCTCTGCGGCCACGGTCACTGGGATGGGGAGGCCCAGGGCCCACTGAAGCTGCTTTCTCAGGCCCATCTCTCAGATGCGGCTCCTCGGGCTCCCTCCTGATTTCCCCTGCAGGTGGACTCCTGTTCCCTGCAGTCTGGCCTCCTCTGCTGATGCAGCTGGCCCGGGGCCCTGACTTACTCACCTCTGGTGTCCTGGCCCACGCAGCGAACTGCCCAGTCTCCCCATCCCAATTTCCCGGAGGACACTGACTGTCCCCGCTGGGGTCAGGGGTCTGTGGCCATGGTAGAGAGTGGGAGGGAGGGGACCCGGGGAGGGGGGTCAGGTCTTACAGATGTGAGACCCAGGCGAGCCCTCCTGCTGGTGTGGGGGTGGCCATGTGGCCTCAGCATGTTGGCCACATGCTTGTGCCCTGGGTTTAGAAAGTGATGTTCCAGGGACAAGGTTCGCTCATAGAGTCAGGGAGAGAAAGACAGCCATGCAGGTCTGCATGTTTGGTAGGTCTTAGCCGGCATCTGCGTTGTTCTTTGGGGGCCGCCATTCACATCATGGTGCCTATGCGTGGCGTCCCCGAGGCCTGAGCTGCATGCACGGCCCGTGTGGCCACAGGCAGTGGCCGGGGGCCCTAGCTCTCCTGGAGTCTAGCTCTATCCCTCTAGCATTGCTCAGAGGAGCAGACACCAGCTTCAGGCTGCCTGAGGTGACGGCTCAGACCGGGGCCTGGCTGGACTGCCTGGGGAGACCTCACAGGTGTCTGCCTCCCAGCCCCCGGTCCTGCCCCAGGTTGGCACGCACAGACTGGGTCCGCTGACCCACCTCCTGCACCCCGGACTCGGGGCTCGGCCGTGTGGCTGCTGGGGACGCCGGCGCTGTGAGCCTGGACAGAGTCTCCAGGCTGCTTTCCACTCACCAGGTAGCCTCCCCCACGCGCTGGGTTCGGGGGCCCCCAGCTCCCTGTCGTGTAGTGACAGCACGCAGGTTGTCTAGAGTATTCATTGCCTCTGGACACCGGATCTGCAAACTGTGCTCCACCAGGCCTTGCTCATGCTTCCTCAGGACTATGTCGTGTCTCTTCAGACCAGGAAAGAAGGGAGTTTGCTGGTGCTCGGTCATCCCTTGCCCCCTTAAGCAGGCCACCTTGGCCCAAGGGCTAAGTAGTCTTCCGCCGGCGTGAACAGAGGTCACCTGCAGTTAAAGCTCCCAAACACCCCCAAACGCTATCCTACAAACACAATCCTCCCCTCACCCTCCACTGCCCACTCATCATCACACACCCCGTCAGACCCTCACCTCCACGGGGCGCCCCCCATGCCCCCCATCACGTGAATGTCTTCCTAGAGATTGCCACTTTCCTCGAATTTCCCAGCCACCCTGCGAGACAAGCAGCACCCACGGACTCCATTTTACTGATGGGCAAGGTGAGGCCTAGGGCGGAACGGCGTGCCCGGCAGTGTGAGCCCTGGGAGTGGACTCGTGAGGCCTTTCCCCAAACTGTGCCTTGATCCTGGGGTGGGAGCGAGGCTGCCATCACAGAGACACCTGGGGCTGGTTGTCCGAGCTGGTGATCGCCTCCAGGCTCAAGGCCAAGCGAATGTCCAGTCAGGAGGCCCTGACCCGAGCTCCCAGCGCCCCCGCACGGACTCTGCCCTCTCTCCTGCTCCACGTGCACTCTGTGTGGGCCAGGCTGACGGCTGCAGAAAACGTGATCTCTTGCTGCCCCCTATGTGGGAATTTCTGGGGCAGTCCTGGGGGCTGCTCGGTGGGGAGGCTCTTTGGGGGGATATGTTGTCAGGGGCTTTGCTGAGAGGCAGAGCTGGGCTGGCAGCTGCTAGTCACTTGCTCCTGACTCGGCTGCTGGTCTGAGAGACCTGGAAAGTAGGGCCAGACCTAGGTCTAGAAGCATATTCTGGCTGGGGCAGGTGATGCCGGTAGGATTCACGGGTGAGGAACCTGGCCTTTCTGAGTGTTTTGTCCCTGAGGAAGGCTGGCCTCCTGGCCAGGGTAGGTGTGACCAGGCCCTGCTTTGCCCCCGGCCCTGTTCTAGGGGGTGAGGGGACAGGGCAACAAAGGGTGCTTCCTGCCCTGGCTGACGGAGTCTCCTGACTTCGGGTTTACTGTGTGGATTTGACGTAGAGGGGGAAGATGCACCCCAGCCGTGCCAGGTTCTCCCTGCCTGTGAACCTCTTGCCCAGCACCGTCCAGGAGGAGAAGCCTCTTCTGGCTTTCATAACCTCACACCTCCCAGGTCCCTGGGGCAGCACCCAGGGTCTCTGTGAGGCTCACAAAGCCAGTGGCCTCATCTGTCAGAGGGAAGGGGCCCTGGTCCTTCCCCTCCTGCGTGCTCTTATTGATCCTGTTTGATGGGTCAGAAATCTGCGGGTTGGGGAGGCTGGCCCTCCAGGCCACCAGGGAGTGCCAAGCAAGCCTGGTGCCTTGCTGACCAGGAGCTACCGGGGCTCTGATGGCAACCCACAGGTGGCCAGCCTTGTTTCAGGGTCAAGTGTGGGTGTTTCTCTTCTAGTCCTTTGATGCTTTCGTGAGCTGTTGGCAGGGGTTTCCACTTCCCTGTTAGTCCCAGTATTGGATCACCTGGACCTCCCTGGTCATGGTCCTGAGAGCATGGGAGGCAGCTGGAGTCTTGTTGAAGGCCAGCAGAGAGGCCCTGGCTTGCAGGGCAACAGTGGAAGGGGCCAGGCAGTACGAGAGTGGGGAGGTGGTGTCACTGGCCTCAGTTTCTCCATCTGTGTAATGGACCCTGCCTTTGCCACAGGCTTTTGTGAGGATCAGACGAGGTGGTGTGGTGAAGGGCTGCAGGGGCTGGAAGGGGTAGGTGTGGTCAAGTGCAGAGGCCTTGCCTGGTCCCGGGAAGGCCAGGACACACCAGTGCAGGCTCTGGAGTCTCCAGGCTGGGCCAGCTCAGCTGGAAGCAGAGGCACGAGTAATGAAGTGGGTAAAGCAAGGCCCGCAGGGCTGGGCTTCATGGCATTCCTCGATTGCACTGGCTGGGATGATAGCCTGCACTGGGCCCTGAGGCAGCAGATGGTCAACATTTTCGTAAATGCTTTGGTTCAAGGCCGGCAGTGAGAGGCTGATCCCATCAGGGGACTAAGCGTGACCCTGACTCTGTCACTTACTGCTCTGTGGCTCAGAGAGAGCAGGTCCCTTGCCCTCTCTGAGCCTGTTTCCTTGTCTGGTTATGACATCTACCTCCGGTGGCTTCCCACTGATGCTCAGGATGAAACCCCAGTGCCACACAACGTGTGATCAGACCCAGCCTGCGTTCCGGCCCCATCTGGACATCGGCCTCCCTGCAGGCCTGTTTTATGATCTTCACCGCCCTCCCCACCAAGAGATCAGCATGTCTGCTCTCCCTGCAGCCTCCATGGAGTGGGGCTTTTGACTGTCTTACTCAGCATGCCTAGTCCTTGTGCCTGCCACTTAGTAGGTACCCAGTAACTCTGTGCTGGGTGAGCAAAGCCCCTCCCCTCCTGGGGCCAAGGCCTGTATTTGTCCCAGGGAGGGCAGGCAGGGAACCGCAGTGGATTGCCCATGCAGGCCCAACAGGCCTAGGGGTGCAGAATTCTCCACTGAGCTGAGGCCAAGAGGCTGCACCTTGGAGGTGCCAAGGGGGCTGTTGGTGGGCTCATTACCAGCCCTGCGGGGAATGCGGGATAGGACCTACGCTCCGGTGCACAGGGTATGGCTGGGGGCCAAGGCTGCCCTGAGACCTTGTGGGTCCTTGCCCCCCCATAACCATGAAGTCTTGCGTTTGGCCTTGCCCTGGCCATGACCACCCTTGTCTGGCCTTGATCCCACCCTGGGAAAGGCCCATGCTCAAGCCACGGCGGGGGGGGGGGGGGGCTCGAGGGCACCCCCACCTCACTTCCCACCCAGAGGGGAGGCCGGCCCTTCTCAGCCTCTTGTCCCGACAGCCGCCTGCAGTGGGAGGCTGGAGCAGCACACGGAGCGGCGCGGCGTCATCTACAGCCCGGCCTGGCCCCTCAACTACCCGCCGGGCACCAACTGCAGCTGGTACATCCAGGGTGACCGCGGGGACATGATCACCATCAGGTAAGGGGACCCAGGGCGTCAGAAGGGAACTCCGTGGGCCTGCACATGCTGAGTAAGTGTGTGTGTGTGTGAGAGCGTGTGCGCATGTGTAATGGTGCCTGTGTGTGAGTGCATGTATGAGCAGGTGCAGAGGGTAGGTGTGTGTGTGAGCACATGCATGCACATGAACACATGTATGAGCAGGTGCAGAGGGCAGGGGTGTGAGAGTCTGCGTGTGCATGAGCACATGCATGCACAGGTGCAGAGGGCAGGGGTGTGTGTAAGTATGGGTGCATGTGAGTGGTGTGCACATGTGTGAGCATGTGAGTGTGCCCAGCTCCCTGGGTGTCTGTGGGCCCCTGTAGCAGGCCACCTCTCCTGCTGGACCTCTGCCATGTGAGCCTCTCTCATGGACCGCGGGGGCCGTGGATGCCCTCAGCCCGGCCAGGGAGAGGAGCCGGGGGCACTGGGCTTTGAGGTGGCGGAAGTGTTTTCTCTGCCCTGCAGGGGGCTTGAGGCCAGGCTGGCGTGGAGCCCAGAGCCGGGGTTCCCCAGGGGCCTCGGGGCCAGTCTGGGCAGGAGATGGAGCTAGGCAGGAGCCCAGGTGCTCCAGCTGCAGGGACGTGCCGAGGTGGCGAGATGTGGAACTGAGTCTGGAACCCTGGCCTGGGGTGGCCGTGGGGTATCGGGTCGGGGTGCCAAAGCCCAGAAGGCCCAGGTACTCCCTGGCTCCCTGGCTCCAAAGCAGAGGGGCATCCTGGTGTCTGTGCCTGCTTGCTGCACAGCCTGGGCTGGGGGGCCAGCACCGGGGTTTCTCTCCAGGTGACAAGCTGTCACCCAGCCGCGGCTAGGCCAGCCCTGTGTGCATCTACTCCCTCACTGGAGAGGCCTGTGTGTGCTGGGTCTATCCCAGCAGACCCAGCGAGGGAGGGATCTGGACCCTTCAAGGGAGCGTGTCGGGGGAAGGAATTGCGCCTGATGGGGCTTCTGACGCCCCCTCCACTTTGGCTTCGGGGTGGGCACTGTGTGTGCCAACGGAGGGCAGAAAAGGACGAGGTGAGGCCTTCACAGAGCTGCAATGGGGCTGCACACAGCTTCATGGAGCTGCCCTCAGGCCCCTGGGTGGCGGCAGGGGTCCCATCCAGAGGCCCGGAGTGGAGGAGTGCAGAGGCCTGTGGGGCTGGCCACCCTTGCCCTGAGCTCAGGTCTGCGGGCTCCCTGCCTGCCCGCCCACCCCTGCGGTCCTCGTTCCCCTCGGCCCCCGCAGCTTCCGCAACTTTGACGTGGAGGAGTCCCACCAGTGCTCCCTGGACTGGCTCATGCTGGGCCCAGCGGCCCCGCCCCGCCAGGAGGCCTTCCGGCTCTGCGGCTCCGCCATCCCACCTGCCTTCATCTCGGCCCGGGACCACGTCTGGATCTTCTTCCACTCCGACGCCTCCAGCTCCGGCCAGGCCCAGGGCTTCCGTCTGTCGTACATCCGAGGTGGTGCTGGCAGCAGGGTGGGGCAGGGCACCAGGGGCGCGGGCTCCCGGGGCCCCGGCAGCACCCTCTCCTGGCCCACAACCTGCTGGGTCTCCCGCAGCAGCCCCGTCCATCGGGGGGACTGGGCCTCAGGGTGCCTTGAAGCCCCTCGAGCTCACTGAGCCCACTTCACAGACTTGGCTAGAGTGGGCGGCTCACCCCTCACCCTTGGCTCAAGTCAGGGACGAACCCACCCGGACATTTGAGGCGTCTCCACCCCTCGGGTTGGGAGGCTGGGCTGGGACAGGGGAGCCACCCTGCCTGCTCCTGGCCCCGGTCACCTGCCGGAGGGAGGCTCTGGGCTCCCCTGACCGTGTGTCCCCCCCACCGCCCCCCGCTCTCCACCCCACAGGGAAGCTGGGCCAGGTGTCCTGCCAGGCCGACGAGTTCCGCTGTGACAATGGCAAGTGCCTGCCGGGCCCATGGCAGTGCAACACGGTGGACGAGTGTGGCGACGGCTCGGACGAGGGCAACTGCTCGGCGCCCGCCTCCGAGCCTCCGGGCAGCCTGTGCCCCGGGGGCACCTTCCCCTGCAGCGGGGCGCGCTCCACGCGCTGCCTGCCGGCCGAGCGGCGCTGCGACGGCACGCAGGACTGCGGAGACGGCTCGGACGAGGCCGGCTGCCCCGACCTGGCGTGCGGCCGGCGGCTGGGCAGCTTCTACGGCTCCTTCGCCTCCCCGGACCTGTTCGGCGCGGCGCGCGGGCCCTCGGACCTGCACTGCACGTGGCTGGTGGACACGCAGGACCCGCGGCGCGTGCTGCTGCAGCTGGAGCTGCGGCTGGGCTACGACGACTACGTGCAGGTGTACGAGGGCCTGGGCGAGCGCGGCGACCGCCTGCTGCAGACGCTGTCCTACCGCAGCAACCACCGGCCCGTGAGCCTCGAGGCCGCCCAGGGCCGCCTCACCGTGGCCTACCACGCCCGCGCCCGCAGCGCCGGCCACGGCTTCAACGCCACCTATCAGGTCAAGGGCTACTGCCTCCCGTGGGAACAGCCGTGCGGGAGCGGCGGCGAGGGCGCCGCGGGCGCCGCGGGCGAGCAGGGCTGCTTCTCCGAGCCCCAGCGCTGTGACGGCTGGTGGCACTGTGCCAGTGGCCGCGACGAGCAGGGCTGCCCCGCCTGCCCGCCGGACCAGTACCCCTGCGAGGGCGGCAGCGGCCTGTGCTACACGCCCGCCGACCGCTGCAACAACCAGAAGAGCTGCCCGGACGGCGCTGACGAGAAGAACTGCTTCTCCTGCCAGCCCGGCACCTTCCACTGCGGCACCAACCTGTGCATTTTCGAGACGTGGCGCTGTGACGGCCAGGAGGACTGCCAGGACGGCAGTGACGAGCACGGCTGCCTGGCGGCCGTGCCCCGCAAGGTCATCACGGCGGCACTCATCGGCAGCCTGGTGTGCGGCCTGCTGCTCGTCATCGCGCTGGGCTGCGCCTTCAAGCTCTACTCGCTGCGCACGCAGGAGTACAGGTGGGGGGGCCGCGGGCGGCGGGGGGCGGGGGGCTCGGG